>NC_054081.1:21906365-22031365 GCF_017562075.2 Anopheles merus
TATATATATATATATATATATATATATATATATATATATATATATATATATATATATATATATATATATATATTTTGTTGGGAGATTTCAATCAGAAGCCTAGAAATAATAACAATGGTAGCTTTTATGATATCATAGATCAGTTTAGACTGCATCAAATTAATCGGATTGTCAACTCAACAGATAATATTCTTGATCTTGTGCTAGTAGACGACAACACAGTAGAAATGGCTCAAGTTGACAAACCAATTGTGAGTTTAGTGGGAGTCGATGCGTATCATCCTCCTTTAGTGATACACATGCAAACGCAGTTAGTGCTAGAATTGTCGCAAGAGCAAAATAACTCGGAAGAGCTTGATTTTAGTCGCGCCGATCTAAACCTTATTAATGAAATGATTTGCAGTGCAAACTGGGATAGGCTATACCACGCAGATATATGTATTGATGATGCTGTTGATTTATTCACCGAAAATTTGAATGCTATATTCAATAGATTCGTCCCTAAACGTACACAACAACGTCACCCTCCATGGTCTACTAAAACTCTTCAATATGTAAAAAGGAAGAAAAAAGCAGCATTTCGAACATACTACCGCCATAAAACCTGTGTCAATCATGATAGGGCAATAAGATTAAGTCGTTTTTATCGCTCTTTCAACCGATCCCTGTACAAAAATCATATATACCGTGTGCAAAGATATATGCGAAAAAAACCAAAGAGATTTTGGGCGTATGCCAAGAGTAGGAAAGCTAAAAATCAACTACCAAAGAACATCAAATATAAAGGTGAAATAGCCAGTTGTGAACACGACATAGCAAAAACATTTGCATCTCGCTTTCACGACGTTTATGATACTCAAACATTCAATGCAACTCAAATTAATGAAGCTTTAAAAATACTCCCCACAATGTTGTCGATGTTCATACCATCAATGTTGACGAAGAATCTATGTCAGCTGCATTATGTAAACTAAAACTGTCATTTTGTCCAGGCCCTGATGGTATTCCATCTGTGGTACTAAAACATCTAGTACATCTATGTCGTCTGTCCTTTGACCAACACACTGTTCCTTGCTTGTGGAAAACATCTTCGTTAATATATATATATATATATATATATATATATATATATATATATATATATATATATATATATATATATATATATATATATATATATATATATATATATATATATATATATATATAGAGATGTACACATGCGCTACGCGCTATGATACAGGTGCTGAGTAAGAAAACGGTCGCAAGCGAGCCATCGATGTTACGCGCGGAGTCAGGTTCCAACGGGAACTCCACTGGAAGCAGGTTCCCACGACCAGGTGTGGTGTCGTATGTTCAGACGGACCGAGGCAACATGATCATCATAAACGTGGACGACAACGTGACCGGCAAACCTGGCAGCACCGAAAACACCAGCCTAGCTAAATAGTACCGAATCCAGAAGTTAGCTTCAGTCTTAGTTTAGCAGTTCGCAAATAAAGATCCCCAGTAATATTTTTTTAAAACTTACTCCGGGCTATCGTGGACATAATTGGCGCAGTCGGCTAGGCCCAATTCACGTTCAGTGACAAGTGTTCAAGTACAGTGCAGTGAAATAACGGAAATAAATCTGTATATCGCCCGGACTTTGCTCCATCGCCCGATCCGTGGTTGACTCGTGACGATCGCGTGAATTTCATTATTTCATAAAGTGTAAGAACAAGTGCACGAACGGTTGGTTTCAACTATTTAGAATTGGAAGAGAACATTCGAACAAAAGCTAGCGGCAAGACTCCCCAGCCAGCGTTACTGGGTAAACTAATCAACGCAGGACAATCGCTGACCCAACCCGTGGACAACGAGTGACCAAAGAAGAAAAGGAAGGACAATCGCTGACCCAACCCGTGGACAACGAGCGACCGAAGAAGAAAAGGAACGACAATCGCTGACCCAATCCGTGGACAACAAGCGACCAAAGAAGAAAAGGAAGGACAAAGCAAAGGACAGGTAACGGAAACCCCTAATTCCCCGACACGTGGATAAAAAAGGTGAGTTACATCCTAAAGCATAAGTTCCCCACTCTTATAATAAAAAGGCGGTAGGCAACAAACAATTTTTATCATTGAATGCCAAAATATACCCCTTTCCCAAAAGTTCGTTCTTTGAAATTCACTAGGGACAAGAAAATTCCAGTGAAAATGGAACAAAATATACACGCATTGATTGAATCTATGCGCTTGTTAGAGGAACGCGAGTTATTTTTCTTTCTTCGAAGCTAGAAAGAAGTGGACCTTTTGAGTGCTAGAAACCAACTGACTTTATTTTCCATTATTTGTTACCAACGCTTTTGCCGGTCGGCTAACGGGATCGATATGCATATATCGATCAGCATATCGACACCCAAGTTATTCAACCCGCCGCATCAGCAGTTTGATGCCGATGTGCTAACTCGCCCTTCCTTATGTTGTTGACGTCCCCGGAACATAGCTACGTTGTGGAAACGTTGTGTAGGCAGGTTTTGCAGGTGCGATCGTCAAATCAACTCTAGCTTTTGCTTTTCTTCTACATATCAGCAAAATTACAATGCATATGACGAGAGGGATCGACGTTCCTCCCAAAAGGCTTATGGATGGCCAGGTGATGGATAGCGATTGGTTCTCTAAACGAATGTGCTCGAGTTCTTTCCTTGTTTCAAGGTGTAGGTCTAGAAGGTGTTCGATAGACATATTGATAACCTCGTGCTGCTTATTGACGACTATTCCGTCCAACTGATATAACGAGAGCTCGCCTATCATTTCTACCACCTTCGATGAGAATTGTACATCATTTATCCATACGTCGCATGAGTTTGTTCTGACGACGAATGATCCCTTTAACGTTCTATTGCTGGTTCCGCAATTGTTGAAAAGCGAGAAATTTTGGATTGAGTTGATCAACACGGCTTGGTCGCCTACTCGAAACGCTTCAAATGTACGTGGCTGTTTTGTAAAATTGCATGAAGCTTGTTGTCCTCCAATTAACCTTGGTACACATTCTGATCGATCTTGATTGACTTCACTCATGGAATATACGTATTGATTGAGACTGTTTACCATGTAGCTAATGTTTCCGTTAATGACGTATGATGTGTGGTCCAGGTGGATTCGCCCTTGATGGTACAACACAGGATAGATTTTGACTTTACGGAAGATTCTGGGGTCGAGTTTAGGGGTTTTTAGTAGCAAAACTATTTCGCGATTATTGGTGGCGATTGAGGTTTCGATGAACGTGAGAGCTTCAGCTTTCGTTGTGAGGGTATGTTTTTAGATTGTAAGCTTTTTTCTAGCAAATTCATTTCCAAATCTGACAAAATCTTTTCATTAACAATATTCGCTTTTGTCCAAACTATACTATCTATAATTCCTTGAACGGATTCTATAATTTTTCCTAAGTGCATATATATAACAATTGAATGGGTTTTTAATGAATTTGATTGCTCTATAACCTTGACTGTGTTAAAAGCTAACTCTTTAATTTTGTTATTAAACTGTCTATTTATGGTTATTTGTTTGTTGTTGTTATCTATCAGGTCGTTTAAACTGCTGTTTATTATTCTAAGGTCATTAGCGTCAGGGTTCCCTGCTAAATACTTCCAAACGGTTCCAACGGAATCCCAACGTTTAAAACGATTGACTGGAGAGAGCTTTCTAATGAGGGTGTTCAAATGATCTAATTGATTTTTTATTATCGGTATAAACTGAGTTGGGGCTATTTTTTCGAAATCGTACCTTATTGTTTGAAAATAACTTTTGTATGCAGTGATATTGAAATGGTGAACATAATGATAACTATCAATTTTAATTCTTGCAGGCCCTAGATCAATTCCTATTATTGGTTGATTGTCTACTTTATCTATGGAAATATTCTGTCCGTTGGATGGATATAGGTAGCATAATGAAAGGAGTAAACTGTAATAAAAAAGCAAAAGTTATCTGAAGTTAGTATAAAGGTGCCATCGACCGTTATCTAATTTTTAGGTCATTTTTATGAACTTTGCGAGATTTTTCGGTTGTTATTGTGCTCCTATTAACATTTTTAACTTTAATCTTTTTGTATCATGGTTTGTGTTTTAATCTAGCCCTAGTCTTTTCATAAATCGTTTTAGCAATTGGTATAGTTATCTCTCTTTTGTTTTTATTGTATAGCAAAAGATCGTATTTCTGCTTGGCATTTAAATTCTTATAAACGTTCTCGCAAATATCAGATGACCGGAAGGAAGGTAGGATAGTTTCATATGGAGTATGTTTAGTTGTGGAATGGATTGATGAATTGTATTTATGAACTGAGGATTGGACAAGGTCAGGAATGGGCATATCTTTTTGTTCGGATTTTGTAATACGATAAATTTCGAGTAAGGTTGAGTGAAATCTTTCTATCGTACCGTTCATCTCGCTTCGACCAGTAGCGGTTAAGTAGGTCTGAATATTGTGGACTTTATAGAAGTTGGTTAAATCCTGAGTGCCGAATGATTTTTCACCATCCATAACTAACATTTTTGGCGGGTGGTACTTTGTTAAAATTTCCTTTACAGCTGGAACTATATCAACGGCTGCTCGCGATTGAATCAACTTAACTTGGGCAAATTTTGAAAACTTATCGATGTAGGTGAGGAAAAAATGTTTTTCCAAAAAAAGCACATCAATGTGAGCAATCTCAAATGGTGCTTTTGGTATGGGAGTGTTTTGTTGAGGAAATTTAATCGGGTTACGATCGTATTTGTTTTCATTGCATATACTGCAATTAGAAACAATTTTTTTTTTTTGGCTTGCATCTTGGGAAAATAGTATTTGCGTAAAATTTGCGACTTATTTTCCTGGGCTCCACGGTGTGCCCTGTTATGCACTGCCGTAATTATATTCATCTGTAGATTTTCGTCCGATACATCTTCTAAGAGCTTTTGTGTAAAACGGATTTTAAGGAGTTTCTGATTTCCATAAAACTTTCTATAAACATCTTGAAATTTATCCATAATTTCTTCGCTCGTTAAAATACCGTTTATTTTTGTTAATATGAAATGATCCTTAAGAATCTGTAAAAAAGAGGATTCAGTTAATGTATCTGTATAAATGATAGTTCGTTTAAAATTTGGGAAAGGGTTTTCGAATACTGTTTTCGGTTTCCCTTCCTTTAGTATGATCTGATTCTGAAAAACATTTAATGGGGCCTCTGTAGAGATAATGTAGAAATCTTGGCTAGTTTCTGCCGAATGTTGTGTGCCAGACACAGAGAATACTATTCTACTAAGGGCATCAGCCACAACATTTCCTTTGCCAGGCTTGTATAAAATCTCATGATCATGTTCTTCCAAATAAGCTTTCCAACGCTTTAATTTGGCATTCGTATTTTTCGGTGATAGTGCAAAAGTCAGGGGTTGGTGATCGGTTACTATTTTAACTTTCGCTCCATAAAGATAGTTACGGAACGTTTGCAATGACCAAAAAATAGCAAGCATCTCTTTCTCGGGAGCTGAATATTTCTCTTCTGTCCTCGATAAGGTTCTTGAGGCGAAGTGGATTGATTTGTCTTTGCCTAATTCACCTTGAGAGAGAACTGATCCTATTGCGAAATTTGAGGCGTCTGTTGTTAAAATAAATGGCTTATTAAAATCTGGATAAATTAAAATATCGCTTGATGACAATACTTGTTTCATTTTATTAAAACATTCAATTTCATGTAAGTCTAAAGTAATTTTCTTTTTCGATGTGTCAGATCCCTTCCCCCTTAAAATGTTTGTCAGAGGTTTTGCTAGTTTGGCAAAATCTTTGACAAATCGTCGATAGTAGCCCAATAATCCTAAAAATGCACGCAAATCCTTAATAGTTTTGGGCACGGGGTATTTATTAATTACGTCGATTTTGTTCTCATTAGGTTTTATTCCGTCAGTGCTAATAATAAAACCTAGAAATTCTACCTCTTGACGAAGGAATTCTGACTTATCTAATTGAATTTTTAACCTTGCATTATTTAATGTTTTCAAAATTGTATCTAAATTTTCTAGATGGTTATCCAAACTGTCTCCAAAAACTATAACGTCATCTATATAGACGTAGCATATCTTTCCAATAAAATTTCGCAAAATATCATCAATCGCTCTTTGGAATATCGCTGGAGCGTTTTTAAGCCAAATGGCATTCTAGTGAATTCGTATTTGCCATTATTAATAGCGAATGCTGTTTTATCAATATCTGATTCTTTCATCTTAATTTGGTGGAATCCGGATGCTAAATCCAACGTTGAAAAATATTTTTTTTCCTTTTAATTGGTCTATTACGTAGTTTATCTCAGGCATTGGGTACTTTTCAGAGATGGTTTTGGCATTTAACATGCGATAATCTATAACCATTCGGATTTTTTTTTGCCCTGACGCATCTGACTTTTTTGGTACAATCCATACCGGGGATGTCCAAGCCCAGTGAGACGGTCTAATAATTCCATCTTCTAATAATTTTTCCACTTGCTTATTTACTTCGTCAGCATATGCAGCAGGGTAAGGATAAACTCTTTGATGAACTGGGGAGTTATCCGTAGTGTGTATTGCACATTCGATATTAGTTGTACAAGTTAATTTAGTATCTGGTTTATAAAATGAATGGCTATTTTTCTCCAACACCTTTTTTAGTTTTTCTGACTCTAATTTTGAGAGGAGAGATGTTCGGATTAAATTGTGAGAAGAATGATTATGCGGTGAATAATATAAAATTGGGACAACAAACTTGTTCCCGTTTCTAGTTAATGTTATTTGATCTTTTCCTAGGTCTATTATAGCATCCAAAGCTTTCATCATGCTGTTGCCAATTATACCATAAAAATAATCATGAAAATGGTGAAGTAAAAAGCGATCTTCAAAATCAATTTTAGGATGGAAAAAAATTATATCAATGGCATATGTGGGAGAAAATTTACTGTTTGCACTACTAATTTGGCCTATAGAAAATTTGTACGGCTTGCTGTGTTCGTATGAATGTGCTAATTTTGGATCTATTAAATTAATATTAGCACCTGTATCTATTAAGAATGGAAAAGTTCCAATGGTAGTTTTGAGTTTAATAAACGGAAGACAGGGAACTACCAACTCATCTCCCACTGTAAAAAATGGTTCTGATGATTTCTACTTGATCCCTCTTGCGGATCATGGTCGTGCTGTAAATTTATATTTTGATTGTTTTCTGTAATATCATATTCATCAGTGAACTGGTCCCTGATTTGTTCTTGTAAATGGTAGTCATTGCTATCCATTTGATGAGCTTGCAATGGGTGAGCTTGTCTCTTTACCCATGCTTCCTGGCTTGATGCAGGTCTTGGTCTTTTTTCCCCATACGAGGGTCTATTTCCATAATTAATATTTCTTGAATTTGTGCTTCGGTCTACCTCCATTGGCTCAGGGTATTGTCTCTGGGAGGCATATTGGTGATTCGGAACGTAATGTGGAGCTGGATGGTATCGTGGAGCTGGACGTGGAGGTGGAGGGGCTGTTCTGGGAGGGGGTGTTGGTTGGTACACAATTTTTTCTAGGTGCTACCCTGGAGTGTTGCGGTTCGTACCCTAGATCTTTTGGCTTAGGAGTATTAGAGGAATTTGATTACCATACTGATTCTTATAAGGTGCTGATCGAATGTCCATATTAAAGTAATCAAGGCAAAATTGATATGCTTTGCTAAGGGTCTTCGGGTCAGCAGTTTTTAACAGTGTAGATAACGGTTTTTCAAGACCTCTAATAAACGAGTCTAAAGCTTTCTCCCTAAAATAATTTATATGAACGTTTGCGTGGAGGGAATATTTGCTATCCGTTTGAACTTGTGCTATCATAGCGGTTAGTAATTCATTAACTCTGCTATAATATCCGGCAAGGCTTTCAGAGTAACCCTTTTTTATACACGTTAATTCATAGTCTAGGGTTTTCACGTCACGCTTATCTTTGTAATATAGCATCAGTGTTGATTTTATCTGATGCCAAGCGCATGTTACATTATTTGCGTTTAGTACGTCGGAAGCTTCTCCGCGGACTTTTCTTCTGATTGTTCGTTCAACCAAATGGAACTGCAACGAATCGTCCGGAAGATCCCTATACATGATAAAAACATCTTCTACATCCGAGATCCAATTCATCAGTTCGTTTGGGTTTCCGTCAAAAATTGGAACGTCCCTCAAAAAGTCAGGGGTTTCCCCATCTCTACAAAAGATCGTAGAACAATTTCGGAGTTGGGATTGGTCATTTTTGTTTTTTTAGCTTCCACTTTACTTTACACTGTCACAATTATAATTCACCGATCACTAATTAAACCGAGGCTTTGTATTGTTCACCAAAAAATGCTTTTTCGGATTTTTTTGTTTGAATACTTACAGTAATTTTGAGTTGATCTCCATTGATGAAGTTTTCCGCGGGGGAAAGTTGGGCAGCTACAGCAGGGTTTCCTTTTTATTCCTTTCGACTATCGGGTGTTTACCACGGTGTCCCAAAATTCGCTTTGTCTTAATAATGGCTCCTTTGACCATAGATTTAACTACTGTTAATGTTAGGATTTTTTTTTTTTTTGACTTATACACTTCCCGTTTAACTTCTTCAGGTCCCTATTCGGGCGCCAGTTATTTTTCTTTCTTCGAAGCTAGAAAGAAGTGGACCTTTTGAGTGCTAGAAACCAACTGACTTTATTTTCCATTATTTGTTACCAACGCATACATGCATATGCATGCATATATCGATCAGCATATCGACACCCAAGTTATTCAACCCGCCGCATCAGCAGTTTGATGCCGATGTGCTAACTCGCGTTAACACACTCCAAGCGAAAAACGATAGTTTACAACGCTTCCAACAACAACAACAGCCAACGACCTCGAGTCGCAGTGCTGACTATTTTCGTATCCCAGATCCAATTAGGGTCATTCCCGGATTCGACGGAAACAAAAAACAGTTAATCGGTTGGTTAACAACAGTTAAAAAAAACACTAGACCTCTTCAAAAACAATGTGGCACCAGAAATATTTAGTGTCTACGAACAGACCGTAATTAATAAGATAGAGGGCAAAGCACGTGATACTATTTGTGTGAACGGAAACCCTACTACTTTTGATGAAGTCGTAGATATTTTGCAGAACGTTTATGGCGATCGAAACAATATCGCAACGTATCAAACACAATTGTGGAACCTAAAACAAAACGAATCTTTGGGCCTTCACTATAGAAAAACAAAAGAAATTTTGATCAATATGAAATCAGTAGCAAGACAGAATACGGTATACGCTTCACATTGGGAGGCAATTAACCTGTTTTTAGAACAAGAATGCCTCGCTGCGTTCATAAATGGTCTGAGCAAAACACATTTTGGATATGCTCAAACCGCAAAACCAGAAGACTTGGAATCAGCTTACGCCTTTCTATGCAGATTCCAAAACGCCGAAAGAACTAAATCAAACACCAATAATGGGTTCGAAAAACATCCTAGTGTCGATAAAAATGTAAAAAGGGATAATAAATTTTCACAACCTAAACACCTTGAGAATAGACCATTCAATAACATGAAACCATCTTCAGATCGTACAAAAATTGTTCCCATGGACGTCGATCAATCCTTACGGTCCAAAATGAGAAACAAAATTTTCTCGCATCTAGCCGAAGAAGATGACGGAAAAACAATATCAGAAGAATCCGATTCAGACGAAGAAACCGATAATGAAGAAGATGTAAATTTTCAAATTACTGCAAACTTAAACCCACCGAGTTAAACGCAATTAACGGACTACCCTTTTACACAACAAAATTAAATGACTCAAACATCAAACTTTTAGTAGACAGCGGAGTGAACAAAAATTTTTTAAATCCAGAATTAGTTCCACTAACTCAAAGAGTGAAATGCGAAACAATCACCATAAAAAATAAAAATGGTAAGTTCAAATCACAAGAATGCACATTCATAACCATTCTAGATAAAAAATTAAAATTTTACCTTTTCAAATGTCATAATTATTTTGATGGAATACTCGGATACGAATCACTCTCCGATATGGAAACACTAATTGATACAAAAAATCATAAACTTATTCTACCAGATCGTACAATCGACTTAGAAATAAGAACATTAGAACCCCCTTCAATTACATTAAATGCTAATAATGCTCAAATTATAAAGCTTCCTGTTTCTCAGACAAACAGAAACATTTTTCTTCCGAAAGACATTCAAATAAAAGATGCAATAATTCCTTCAGGCGTTTATAAAGCAAAACAAGGATATGCTAAAGTTCTTGCCAGGAATTACGGCGACACATTAACATTTCATTGGACTAAACCAGCAAAAACATATGAATTAGACAAAATGATCGAAATAAATCATATGAGCACACACCCATATAATGACCATCCGCAAAATTACATAGCAAATCTCGAAAATTTAATTCGCACCGATCATTTAAACAAAGAAGAAAAACATAAACTTTTCGAAATTCTTAAACAAAATCTAGGCATCATCCATCAAGAAAAAGAAAAACTTTCATGCACCACCGCTATTAGACATCGAATAAAAACTAAAGACGATATACCCATTCATACAAAAACTTATAGATACCCCAATATTCATAAAGCAGAAGTGAATAGGCAAATCGAAGAAATGATTGCTGACGGTATTATCCAACATTCTATATCCCCATGGACATCCCCAATCTGGATAGTCCCTAAAAAATCAGATGCAAGTGGAAAAGAGAAATGGCGCATCGTGGTTGACTATAGAAAATTGAATGAAAAAACGATCGATGATCGATACCCTATTCCCAATATAGAAGAAATTTGGACAAGTTAGGTAGAAGCATGTACTTCACTACACTTGATTTAAAATCCGGCTTTCATCAAATTGAAGTTGATAAAAAGGAAAGACCAAAAACAGCTTTTAGCACAGAAAAAGGACACTTCGAGTTTATACGAATGCCCTTTGGCTTGAAAAACGCACCTGCTACTTTTCAACGGGCCATGAATAATATTTTAGGTGACCTTGTAGGAAGAAACTGTCTCGTATATCTAGATGATATTATTATTTTTGGTAAATCACTCCAACAACATTTGGACAATTTGAATAAAGTGTTGAAAAAATTAATCGAATCAAATTTAAAGGTTCAATTAGACAAATGTGAATTTTTAGGAAAAGAGTGCGAATTCTGAGGACACATTGTAACTCAAGATGGCATCAAACCCAATCCAAACAAAATAGGAAAAAATATTGCATTGGCCCATACCAAAAACAACAACCCACATTGAAGGCTTCTTAGGAATCCTTGGTTATTACAGAAAATTCATAAAAGATTTTTCAAAACTGACCAAACCCCTCACAAAATGTCTTAAGAAAGGTTCTAAAATAACACATAATGACGAATTTATAAATTGTTTCAACGATTGTAAACAAATGCTCACTACTGATCCAATTTTAAAATATCCTGATTTTAGCAGAAAATTCATTTTAGAAACAGACGCAAGTGATTTCGCCCTTGGCGCTGTACTTTCACAAAAATTCGAAGATGGTAAGGAACACCCAATCGCTTACGCTTCTAGAACGCTTAACGAAACAGAGTGCAACTATTCAGCTACCGAAAAAGAGCTACTCGCCATTGTTTGGGCAACCAAGCATTTCCGACCGTACATTTTCGGAACAGTTTTTGAAATAAGAACTGACCACAAACCTCTGTTTGGCTAAGACAGAAAAATGATTTAAATAGAAGACTTCTTCATTGGAAACTTGCCTTGGAAGAATTCGAATTTGAAATTAAGTATAAAAAAGGTACTCTTAATGGAAATGCAGATGCACTATCCCGCATAACGGAAAACCCTGCTTTAACATCCGAATTAAATGCAAATACTGCCTCTAACAATACTGACACTATGACGCAACACTCAGCAGATACTAATGATGACGAATTCATCCCAGCAACTGAAAAACCACTAAATGAATTTAGAAATCAAATAATACTAGAAGAAAATAACAATGATTCTCGAGAAGCAATTACACTTTTCGGAAATTATCATAGAATAACAATAAAAACACCCCTTTTTGGACCAGCTATGTTGATCAACATAATCAAAGAATATGCATCTCCCAAATGTGTTACCGGCATTTGTTGCAGTGAAAAAATCTTACAAACCTTACAAATTATCTACAAAAACTATTTCTCTCGCGCAAAATCGATCAAACTATTTTGGACAAAAACAATTTTAGAAGATGTAACTGATGAAATTGACCAGGATTTGATTATTGAACGACAACATAATGCAAACCATAGAGGAATTATTGAGACCAAGCTACATATTGCTAGAAAATATTATTTTCCAAACATGAAAACTAAAATTACTAAATTTATTAACATTTGCAAAATATGTCAAAAAGCTAAATATGAAAGACGCCCATATAAACAAAAATATCAAATTACTGCCACTCCTAAAAAACCTTTGGAAATCGTTCATATGCACATCTTTATAATTAGTGATAAACATTTTCTAACCCTTTGCGATAAGTTCTCAAGACTGACCTTGGCGATTCCTTTACAATCAAGAAACGCTATACATATACTAAAAGCACTAACTCAATTCTTCGCTAACGTTGGAAGACCTTGTTTGCTTGTGATGGACCAAGAATGTTCGTTTAAATCCACCACAATCAAACAATTTCTTGAAGAAAATAATGTAGAATTCCATTATACAATTGTTGGTCAATCCTCTTCTAATGGAACAATAGAAATTGTCCATAGAACAATAAGAGAATTGCACAACATAATCTCACTACGAGATTCTACAAAAAAATTATCAACTACTTCAAAAATTAATTTGGCAGTCTCAATTTACAATGATTCTATACACTCTCAAACAAACATATCCCCTAAAGAACTATTTTTCTGCTTCCAAAACGAAGATCCTATCCCTGAGGACTTTCAAGAAAGAATCAAACAAAAAGAGGAACTTTATAGAGTGTATGCCACAAAACAAAAAGAAAAAAAATCCAAATACATAGAAAAATTAAACAAAACACGAGAAGAACCAGAACTATTCAAAGACAATGACACGATCTTCGAAAGGAAAAGAAATAATTTAAAACACGAAGAAAGGTATCGTGAAACGAAAGTTTTCGATAACCTAGTTACAAATATTTTAGACCGAAATGGAAGAAAAATTCACAAATCAAAATTGAAAAGGAAACGAAAAACCTAACACACCATTTAAATTCTTTCTCATCCTTACGGAAATCACAGCTGAATATTATAAAAAAAACTTATAAAAATATTATAAAAATGAAATTTGGAATGATTCATTTCCTCATAATAGTTTTAACAAATTCAAAACTTATAACAGCAACAATTTATAGAGACTAACCTTAACAATATTCAGAATTTAGCCAATAATATTAGCCTAACCAACCATCTTAAGGACACCTTAGACTATAAAATCCTATCAGCTAAAAAAAAAATAATAAGGAAATAAAAGACCTAGAAAACAAAAGAGAGGCATAATAAATGGTTTAAGAACAATTATAAAAATAATCGCAGGAAATCGCAGATCAGAAAACACTTAGAACATTCAGAATTTAGAACATTCAGAAAACAAAACCATATCCAACATTAACGCTCAAGTTAGAATTAATTCCGAAATAGAAAAATCAGTAAACAAAATTACACAAACTCTAAAAAATAAAAATCGAAAATCAAATGAATAATCAGATAAAAGTCGTAAAAACTGAAATAGAACAAGTAAATCTTATCCTGAACATTGATAACATTGTACAACTGTAGAAGACATAGAAGAATAGACGGATGTAAAATTTGTAGCCAAGCATAAAAACACCATTTTCAATGTAAACGAAGAGTGCACGATTTGCAACAACCCACACCCGCTAAACGACGAGTGTATCTCAAATATCATCAGAAATCATCCATCTAAATGTACCACCACCACGAGCTCCGAACATATGAGGAATAATAATACGAGGAATGAAACCAGGAGTCATTCTAATCGATACCACCTTTAGCGTGCCAGTCATTGATTCATGTTCAAACAGCCAAATAATAGCAGTACCCACACTAATTGAAACCGGCAATTGCACCGTAAAGATCTTAAATAGCACATTTACTGCGCATATTGATGTGTTAGACCAAGAAGACTACTTCCTACCCTTAACTGGCAGCAAAACAGAAATAACTCTAAACAAGCCAAGTATACAAGATCTGCACACAATGCATATTAGTAACATACATCAACTCCATACAATAACACTCCGCTTACGCACGCATACAATTGCAGGAGGGATATTAATTGTTGTTCTAACAGGCTGTCTTATAACTGCATTTTGCATCTACAAATACAAAACCAAACATGCAGAGAAGAAAATGTCTACCGAAGCTATTCACAACATCATCCCACTGCAAACGTCGGTAAGTCGATCGATGACGCTCGACGTTTAAGGAGGGAGGAGATATGTACACATGCGCTACGCGCTATGATACAGGTGCTGAGTAAGAAAACGGTCGCAAGCGAGCCATCGATGTTACTCCACGCGCGGAGTCAGGTTCCAACGGGAACTCCACTGGAAGCAGGTTCCCACGACCAGGTGTGGTGTCGTATGTTCAGACGGACCGAGGCAACATGATCATCATAAACGTGGACGACGACGTGACCGCCAAACCTGGCAGCACCGAAAACACCAGCCTAGCTAAATAGTACCGAATCCAGAAGTTAGCTTCAGTCTTAGTTTAGCAGTTCGCAAATAAAGATCCCCAGTAATATTTTTTTAAAACTTACTCCGTGAACATAATTATATATATATACAGGCACTCGGTAATCATCCGCTTGAAGCAACGACGAGCCGCTCGCAGAAACGACACGAGGCAATCACGACCAATAACCTGGAAATCGTTAAGTACTGTAAAAGAGATACTCTGTTACTAAAAATAAGTATTAATTATCAGTGAAGTGTTCAGATAGGTTAGTTAAAACATTATAGTGTGCGATAAAGTCGAGAAAATGCTAAACTCAGATTATCCTCTTCCTAACCCCTCTTCCCAAACCGAAATGCAACCCAAAGCAGTGGCAACAATGGTAGCAGAAGCGGACGCTATTGTTCGATCGATGAAAAATCCCCAAGCGATTCGCAATCTATTGCCTTGTAGTGGTAACATACTTAAATTAAATACCTCATAACCTCAGTAGATAATTAAATGCCGTTTGTCTTATCTGTTAAAGATACGCCTTTCTATCACATGTGGCTTCAAGCAATAAGAGCAATAATTATCGATGAATCGGATAATATCTTAGAAATGTACGGCATTCAGAACGACTGGAAATCAATACGAGAAACACTGATAAACCACTATACAGAAAAAAGAAATAGCCAAACGTTATTAGCTGATCTTTTCAATCTTAAGCAAAATGTTCCCTTAGAAGAAGGATTCTTCTAACAATGTGATAACAATGTGATTAAAATACTAACCCAACTTATTAACAGTGTACAGTTTGATGTAAGTGAAATAAGTGTGCGTGAGGATCGGATTGCAAATTACCGTGCCAATGCTCTTCATGTTTTTTTGAGTGGAATCCGGGAACCTATCGGCGGGGTAGTGAGATCTCGTAAGCCTAACACATTACGTGAAGCGTATGATGCGTGTATTGAGGAGATCGGCTGTAGAAAGAGAACCAATAATACATCGACACGATCGATAAATTATTCGCACTCAAATGCTCGTCCCTTTTTTAATACGGCGAATGCAAACACTAATACTTCTACAAGATCACAAGATGTGTCGAATCGCACCGGTGCGTATTCTCAACAGACACCGATAGAGTTAGGCTCAAATAGAACCAGACGAAGCATTGCTCAATGCTCAACACCCTTCTCACAATTACCAGAATAGAATGTTCGCTCCAACCGGTCCCCCGCAATTCCACGCAGAGGAATTACAGTGTACCGATAACCAAATTTTTTTCTCGTCGCTCACCCACACAGCGAACCGCTATAAATAAGAACTATTTACCCTACATCACGGTTACACACAGAGGAACAGAAATGAAATTGTTGGTGGATACGGGTTCTAATAAGAATTATATTTCTTCTACGAAGGCAGAGCTATTTGTGAAAAAATCCTGCAATCCGTTATGTGTTCATAATGTGAACGGCATTCACCACGTAATACAGTTTGTATCATTTTCACTGTTTGAAAATGGTGAACAAGCATATTTTTTTATCTTTAATTTTCATACCTATTTTGATGGTGTAAAAGGATATGAAACGTTGCAGGAATTAGACGCAGAAATGTTTTGTTCAACCGATACACTCAAAATTGAAAATAGAATTATTAGCATGTACAGGAAGTACCCTGACACTCATACTCAAGCATTTAACGGTAATGAAGAAGTTATGTTTGAAATCATTACTTCTATCGCAAAGGTTGATTTCTATATTGACAATTATGTTTACCTTACTGGTGATATAGTATTACTTCCAGGCATTTATCATTCCAGCGAATATAAATCTCAGGTTGTATTAAAAAAACATTACCAGCAGTTTAGCATATTGAAACCCACAAGAAAAACTTTATGTAGAGCTGAATAATTTTGAGATAATTAAACCTTCACAGGTCAATGATATGGTCAAATTGAAATCTTTGACCGATAAGGTTAATTTGGCACATTTGAATAAGGGAGAACAATCGAAGTTAAAAGAACTTTTGAATGAGTTCCACGATAGTTTTTATACCGAGGGCGATAAATTAAGCTTAACGAACGCAATTAAACATAAAATTACCACCACAGATGAACTGTCTGTATACAGTAAATCATATCGCTTTCCATATTGCCATAAACAGGAAATTCAGGATCAAATTCAAGAACTGTTAAAACAAGGAATAATACGACCATCCAACAGTCCATGGTCTTCTCCAATATGGATTGTGCCAAAGAAAAGTGCGGCGAATTACACTCCCAAATGGCGCCTTGTAATTGATTACAGGAAATTAAATGCAAAAACTGTTGATGATAGATATCCGATTCCCAAAATCAATGAAATTCTGGACAAACTTGGGCGTTCAAATTATTTTTCCACATTGGATCTCGCCGCAGGCTATCACCAAATAGAAATAGATAAAAATGATATTTCTAAAACAACGTTTTATGTAGATCACGGACATTAAGAATTTTTAAGAATGCCATTTGGACTTCGTAATGCACCATCTACTTTACAACGTGTAATGGACAATATTTTGAGGAAATGCATTGGCAAAATATGCTTGGTTTACATGGATGATATTATCGTCTATTCCACAAGTCTTACGGAACATATTCAAAATATTAGAAAAGTTTTCATTTGCATGAGAGAATATCACATGAAAATTCAACTACTAAAAAGCCAATTTTTGCAAAAGGAGGTCTCATTCTTAGGGCATATTGTTACAGCAGAGGGTATTAGACCGAACCCTGATAAAATAGAAGCTGTTAAACGATGGTCGATCCCCTCAACGGAAAAAGAATTAAAAGGTTTCGTTGGTGCAATAGCCCGCTGCGCAAAGCGACGGAACAAATCGAGGCGTTCGGAGAATTTTATCATGCCTTCCTTTTCTCTCTAACGGCAAATTTGTCAAGCAGCCAGTCGAGCTACCCGACCCTGGCTCTGCCTCTTACCCCTCGCCTGTGCGCGCTGTCGAAGGTTTGGATGTGTTAGTGCATCAGACGGCCAATCGCTGTCAGCCGTCGTCCGTGCTTTTTCCCTCCATAGCGCTATCTCTTTCACGCGTGTGGTCAATGGTCGCGAACTGTTGTGGCGCTTAAAAAAACCGTTAACAAACATTGCGGCGAAGAAGTTGCATTTTCACAAATCAAATCAAAAAAGCGCAATGAGTTCAAATGATTCTCCAGCCACGGGACCCCAACGACCATCTTTTCGGGGTCCCTTGTCGCTAATACTCTGTCCACTTGTAAACATACGCCATACTACAGACTAGAGATCTTCGGCGACCGCCTAGTCCGCCTACCGTTAGATCCGCCGCTGGTTCATGACGGTGTTTTTTTTTTTTGTTGTGGAGGTGCATACTTCCTCCTGCCTGCTGCGTATGCACCGGGCAGGAGACAGTGTGGCAGTGTGCAAGTTGCACGCTGGATAGGAGCGGTCGCGCGGCACCGCCATCATTCCGCACATCTGCATGCCCGTCGTGGGTTCTAACCGCGTATGAACCGTCCGCCGTAGCAAGGGTTGACTATCCGGCTACGTGTATGTCAAGTCATGAAAAGGCCAACATGATCGCGTAGGCCGTAACGACAAGAATAATAATAAAAAAAAGAACTTTGAAGCGCCATCCGTACCGGGGAAGAGTTTATCTTGACTTTGTTGCTGCCGGGTCTGCGGCCGTGGCGCGACAAATGCACGGAATACAATTGACCAAAGGACATGAACCTACCGAGCCTTACCGTTCCAAGGCAGTGCCGGCCGCACGGCGTCATGATACCGACTCCAAGCCAACAAGCCGCCAGATTCTGGACGGACAGACTTTCTCTTTTGTATGAGTTTATTTCATTTTTTGTTTCCACTAGCCTACCTGAATTGAAAAGAAATGTGCTACGTATCACATGCAAGTTTGCTTCGATCGTGTGTCTTTTTAACACCCCCAACAGCAGAACCTATCGCAAAGATGGTGGTGCCAATCTAATGGTTGTGTTGTCTCTCAGGTAGCGAGATTGAAAATGCATGGACTTTGTAACCGCTATGGATGAAAATGTACGCATCAGAATCAAACAGTTTTGAGGTTTCCGCACGCACGCATACAGACACACACACAAACACGCACGCACACATGCATGAACGCGCGCACGCCAGCACGCACGCACTCACACACACACACACGCACACATGAACGTACGCGCACACGCCAGCACACACCCCCGAAAGCGCGCACGCGAGCGCGCACTCAACACCAATCCCCCCCCCCCCTCCCTTCCGCATGATCGGTTACGGCTACCTTATCGGATTGCTGGTTCAGCTATCTTGCAGCGCATCCTCATCCAAAGCGCCGGGCGGGGATCGCGACATAATATAATGAACGGTCACTTTCCCCGTGCTGTGTGTGTGCGTGTGTCAAGACCCGAAAACTAGAGACATATTTTGGCACATTAAAAAAATATTGCCACTATACACTGTGCTACATGATGCTTAGATTGTCATTGAAGCATCAAACATGTTCAAATAAAAAAATATTAGATTAGTGTTAGACGTTCTCCTACGCTTGTTTTAAATAGGCTTCTTCACCCTCAATTGGCAGGGGCATCGAATGGTCTCATCAGCAGCGGCGGGAAATAAAATAAACCATCATTACACCGATAACACTTTGAATCCCAATCCAGCTTCTCCCACAGCTTCTCAAGGTCACACACTAATTAATAAATGCTAACACCCACCAATAACAATACACAACCGCAATGCACATACATGAATCAACGCATACACCACAACACCCAATCAGCGGAAGGCACGGGCAGAAGCGCAAGTTAGGCAAGGCAGGTTGAGGGAGGGAGAAGAAGCGGATGAAAAAATGGACGCCAATAATTTTAAATTTTTTGACCGTTTTTTTTTTGCTCCACCGCTATAAATAGTTCGTCCATTTCGCCAACAGATGGCGCTAACCCTGCGCAGGAATCGCTGAAGTTCAGCGCGGGAGACCAGCCAAAATCTGCGCTGGCCATCGCAGATTTTGGTACATTTCCTGCGCTGGATACTGCTCGAATTTGCGCAGCGGGAGGGTATTATAGGAAATTCATAAAGGATTTTGCTCGAATCGCTAAGCCATTGACGAATTGTTTAAGAAAGGGCGAGGCTATAGTGCATTCCAAGGAATTCATCGAAGCATTTGAAAAATGCAAAAGCATCCTAACATGCGGCACAATTTAGCAAACGACCCGATTTTTCTCGACAATTTATCCTCACTACCGATGCCTCTAATCACGCCATAGGAGCGGTATTATCTCAAGGGCCAATAGGTAATGACAAACCTGTTGCATATGCATCGCGTACACTATCAAAATCAGAAGAACATTTTTCAACCATCGAGAAGGAGTTATTAGCAATTGTGTGGAGTTGTAGCTATTTTCGACCATATCTTTTTGGTAGAAAATTTACTTTAAACACGAATTATCAGCCTTTAATGTATGGACTAAATCTAAAAACTCCAAATAGTAAATTGATTAGATGGCGACTTACCTTGGAGGAATACGATTACGACATTAAGTATAGAGCTGGAAAGCAAAATGTTGTAGCTGACGCTTTGTCACGCATATAAGTGAACGTGAACGAAAACAATCACTCGACGGACGCTACCATTCACTCTGCCAACACTGACGATACCGTATTCATTCCTATAACCTTACTTCCAGTTAACCATTTTTCCAATCAAATTATCCTTCGCATTTCCTCGACTGAAAATCATACAATAGAACTCGTGGACCCTACAACACAGAGAAGAACCATAAGCAAGACACAATTTACAGAAGAGCAAGTTATTGAAATTTTCCAAAACTCCATGGATTTAAAGAAAGTGAATTGTATTCATTGCCCCACAATGCTCATACCCACGTTACAAAAATTTTATAAGCAGTAATTTAATCAATGTAAATAATTTAAGATAAAAATTGCTCAAAATATGTTAGAAGATGTTAAGGAAGCTCATGAACAAGACATAATGGGGCCCTTTCCGTTGTAAGTTCGTAGCCTGAAATTTCAGCCTGTCAGCTGTTTGCATTGTATAGCAGTTTTCAGGCAGCTATCTAAGTGTGTATAATATACAGGTGGGCTTATCCCAAGGTGTATGAATTAAGAAGGCTGATTTTTATCGCTTCTGCTTCTGAATGAAAATATTAAGAGTGTTTTGAGTATTCGTCAAGTCTCAAGAAAGTTTGTTTGAACAAAAGTTTATATATATATATAGTTCATACTGCTTATAAACTTTTTGTAACGTGGGTATGAGCATTGTGGGGCAATGAATACAATTCACTTTCTTTAAATCCATGGAGTTTTGGAAAATTTCAATAACTTGCTCTTCTGTAAATTGTGTCTTGCTTATGGTTCTTCTCTGTGTTGTAGGGTCCACGAGTTCTATTGTATGATTTTCAGTCGAGGAAATGCGAAGGATAATTTGATTGGAAAAATGGTTAACTGGAAGTAAGGTTATAGGAATGAATACGGTATCGTCAGTGTTGGCAGAGTGAATGGTAGCGTCCGTCGAGTGATTGTTTTCGTTCACGTTCACTTATATGCGTGACAAAGCGTCAGCTACAACATTTTGCTTTCCAGCTCTATACTTAATGTCGTAATCGTATTCCTCCAAGGTAAGTCGCCATCTAATCAATTTACTATTTGGAGTTTTTAGATTTAGTCCATACATTAAAGGCTGATAATTCGTGTTTAAAGTAAATTTTCTACCAAAAAGATATGGTCGAAAATAGCTACAACTCCACACAATTGCTAATAACTCCTTCTCGATGGTTGAAAAATGTTCTTCTGATTTTGATAGTGTACGCGATGCATATGCAACAGGTTTGTCATTACCTATTGGCCCTTGAGATAATACCGCTCCTATGGCGTGATTAGAGGCATCGGTAGTGAGGATAAATTGTCGAGAAAAATCGGGTCGTTTGCTAAATTGTGCCGCATGTTAGGATGCTTTTGCATTTTTCAAATGCTTCGATGAATTCCTTGGAATGCACTATAGCCTCGCCCTTTCTTAAACAATTCGTCAATGGCTTAGCGATTCGAGCAAAATCCTTTATGAATTTCCTATAATACCCTCCCGCTGCGCAAATTCGAGCAGTATCCAGCGCAGGAAATGTACCAAAATCTGCGATGGCCAGCGCAGATTTTGGCTGGTCTCCCGCGCTGGACTTCAGCGATTCCTGCGCAGGGTTAGCGCCATCTGTTGGCGAAATGGACGAACTATTTATAGCGGAGGAGCAAAAAAAACGGTCAAAAAATTTAAAATTATTGGCGTCCATTTTTTCGTCCGCTTCTTCTCCCTCCCTCAACCTGCCTTGCCTAACTTGCGCTTCTGCCCGTGCCTTCCGCTGATTGGGTGTTGTGGTGTATGCGTTGATTCATGTATGTGCATTGCGGTTGTGTATTGTTATTGGTGGGTGTTAGCATTTATTAATTAGTGTGTGACCTTGAGAAGCTGTGGGAGAAGCTGGATTGGGATTCAAAGTGTTATCGGTGTAATGATGGTTTATTTTATTTCCCGCCGCTGCTGATGAGACCATTCGATGCCCCTGCCAATTGAGGGTGAAGAAGCCTATTTAAAACAAGCGTAGGAGAACGTCTAACACTAATCTAATATTTTTTTATTTGAACATGTTTGATGCTTCAATGACAATCTAAGCATCATGTAGCACAGTGTATAGTGGCAATATTTTTTTAATGTGCCAAAATATGTCTCTAGTTTTCGGGTCTTGACACACGCACACACACAGCACGGGGAAAGTGACCGTTCATTATATTATGTCGCGATCCCCGCCCGGCGCTTTGGATGAGGATGCGCTGCAAGATAGCTGAACCAGCAATCCGATAAGGTAGCCGTAACCGATCATGCGGAAGGGAGGGGGGGGGGGATTGGTGTTGAGTGCGCGCTCGCGTGCGCGCTTTCGGGGGTGTGTGCTGGCGTGTGCGCGTACGTTCATGTGTGCGTGTGTGTGTGTGAGTGCGTGCGTGCTGGCGTGCGCGCGTTCATGCATGTGTGCGTGCGTGTTTGTGTGTGTGTCTGTATGCGTGCGTGCGGAAACCTCAAAACTGTTTGATTCTGATGCGTACATTTTCATCCATAGCGGTTACAAAGTCCATGCATTTTCAATCTCGCTACCTGAGAGACAACACAACCATTAGATTGGCACCACCATCTTTGCGATAGGTTCTGCTGTTGGGGGTGTTAAAAAGACACACGATCGAAGCAAACTTGCATGTGATACGTAGCACATTTCTTTTCATTTCAGGTAGGCTAGTGGAAACAAAAAATGAAATAAACTCATACAAAAGAGAAAGTCTGTCCGTCCAGAATCTGGCGGCTTGTTGGCTTGGAGTCGGTATCATGACGCCGTGCGGCCGGCACTGCCTTGGAACGGTAAGGCTCGGTAGGTTCATGTCCTTTGGTCAATTGTATTCCGTGCATTTGTCGCGCCACGGCCGCAGACCCGGCAGCAACAAAGTCAAGATAAACTCTTCCCCGGTACGGATGGCGCTTCAAAGTTCTTTTTTTTATTATTATTCTTGTCGTTACGGCCTACGCGATCATGTTGGCCTTTTCATGACTTGACATACACGTAGCCGGATAGTCAACCCTTGCTACGGCGGACGGTTCATACGCGGTTAGAACCCACGACGGGCATGCAGATGTGCGGAATGATGGCGGTGCCGCGCGACCGCTCCTATCCAGCGTGCAACTTGCACACTGCCACACTGTCTCCTGCCCGGTGCATACGCAGCAGGCAGGAGGAAGTATGCACCTCCACAACAAAAAAAAAACACCGTCATGAACCAGCGGCGGATCTAACGGTAGGCGGACTAGGCGGTCGCCGAAGATCTCTAGTCTGTAGTATGGCGTATGTTTACAAGTGGACAGAGTATTAGCGACAAGGGACCCCGAAAAGATGGTCGTTGGGGTCCCGTGGCTGGAGAATCATTTGAACTCATTGCGCTTTTTTGATTTGATTTGTGAAAATGCAACTTCTTCGCCGCAATGTTTGTTAACGGTTTTTTTAAGCGCCACAACAGTTCGCGACCATTGACCACACGCGTGAAAGAGATAGCGCTATGGAGGGAAAAAGCACGGACGACGGCTGACAGCGATTGGCCGTCTGATGCACTAACACATCCAAACCTTCGACAGCGCGCACAGGCGAGGGGTAAGAGGCAGAGCCAGGGTCGGGTAGCTCGACTGGCTGCTTGACAAATTTGCCGTTAGAGAGAAAAGGAAGGCATGATAAAATTCTCCGAACGCCTCGATTTGTTCCGTCGCTTTGCGCAGCGGGCTATTGCACCAACGAAACCTTTTAATTCTTTTTCCGTTGAGGGGATCGACCATCGTTTAACAGCTTCTATTTTATCAGGGTTCGGTCTAATACCCTCTGCTGTAACAATATGCCCTAAGAATGAGACCTCCTTTTGCAAAAATTGGCTTTTTAGTAGTTGAATTTTCATGTGATATTCTCTCATGCAAATGAAAACTTTTCTAATATTTTGAATATGTTCCGTAAGACTTGTGGAATAGACGATAATATCATCCATGTAAACCAAGCATATTTTGCCAATGCATTTCCTCAAAATATTGTCCATTACACGTTGTAAAGTAGATGGTGCATTACGAAGTCCAAATGGCATTCTTAAAAATTCTTAATGTCCGTGATCTACATAAAACGTTGTTTTAGAAATATCATTTTTATCTATTTCTATTTGGTGATAGCCTGCGGCGAGATCCAATGTGGAAAAATAATTTGAACGCCCAAGTTTGTCCAGAATTTCATTGATTTTGGGAATCGGATATCTATCATCAACAGTTTTTGCATTTAATTTCCTGTAATCAATTACAAGGCGCCATTTGGGAGTGTAATTTGCCGCACTTTTCTTTGGCACAATCCATATTGGAGAAGACCATGGACTGTTGGATGGTCGTATTATTCCTTGTTTTAACAGTTCTTGAATTTGATCCTGAATTTCCTGTTTATGGCAATATGGAAAGCGATATGATTTACTGTATACAGACAGTTCATCTGTGGTGGTAATTTTATGTTTAATTGCGTTCGTTAAGCTTAATTTATCGCCCTCGGTATAAAAAATATCGTGGAACTCATTCAAAAGTTCTTTTAACTTCGATTGTTCTCCCTTATTCAAATGTGCCAAATTAACCTTATCGGTCAAAGATTTCAATTTGACCATATCATTGACCTGTGAAGGTTTAATTATCTCAAAATTATTCAGCTCTACATAAAGTTTTTCTTGTGGGTTTCAATATGCTAAACTGCTGGTAATGTTTTTTTAATACAACCTGAGATTTATATTCGCTGGAATGATAAATGCCTGGAAGTAATACTATATCACCAGTAAGGTAAACATAATTGTCAATATAGAAATCAACCTTTGCGATAGAAGTAATGATTTCACACATAACTTCTTCATTACCGTTAATCGCTTGAGTATGAGTGTCAGGGTACTTCCTGTACATGCTAATAATTCTATTTTCAATTTTGAGTGTATCGGTTGAACAAAACATTTCTGCGTCTAATTCCTGCAACGTTTCATATCCTTTTACACCATCAAAATAGGTATGAAAATTAAAGATAAAAAAATATGCTTGTTCACCATTTTCAAACAGTGAAAATGATACAAACTGTATTACGTGGTGAATGCCGTTCACATTATGAACACATAACGGATTGCAGGATTTTTTCACAAATAGCTCTGCCTTCGTAGAAGAAATATAATTCTTATTAGAACCCGTATCCACCAACAATTTCATTTCTGTTCCTCTGTGTGTAACCGTGATGTAGGGTAAATAGTTCTTATTTATAGCGGTTCGCTGTGTGGGTGAGCGACGAGAAAAAAATTTGGTTATCGGTACACTGTAATTCCTCTGCGTGGAATTGCGGGGGACCGGTTGGAGCGAACATTCTATTCTGGTAATTGTGAGAAGGGTGTTGAGCATTGAGCAATGCTTCGTCTGGTTCTATTTGAGCCTAACTCTATCGGTGTCTGTTGAGAATACGCACCGGTGCGATTCGACACATCTTGTGATCTTGTAGAAGTATTAGTGTTTGCATTCGCCGTATTAAAAAAGGGACGAGCATTTGAGTGCGAATAATTTATCGATCGTGTCGATGTATTATTGGTTCTCTTTCTACAGCCGATCTCCTCAATACACGCATCATACGCTTCACGTAATGTGTTAGGCTTACGAGATCTCACTACCCCGCCGATAGGTTCCCGGATTCCACTCAAAAAAAACATGAAGAGCATTGGCACGGTAATTTGCAATCCGATCCTCACGCACACTTATTTCACTTACATCAAACTGTACACTGTTAATAAGTTGGGTTAGTATTTTAATCACATTGTTATAGAAGGATTCTAAGGGAACATTTTGCTTAAGATTGAAAAGATCAGCTAATAACGTTTGGCTATTTCTTTTTTCTGTATAGTGGTTTATCAGTGTTTCTCGTATTGATTTCCAGTCGTTCTGAATGCCGTACATTTCTAAGATATTATCCGATTCATCGATAATTATTGCTCTTATTGCTTGAAGCCACATGTGATAGAAAGGCGTATCTTTAACAGATAAGACAAACGGCATTTAATTATCTACTGAGGTTATGAGGTATTTAATTTAAGTATGTTACCACTACAAGGCAATAGATTGCGAATCGCTTGGGGATTTTTCATCGATCGAACAATAGCGTCCGCTTCTGCTACCATTGTTGCCACTGCTTCGGGTTGCATTTCGGTTTGGGAAGAGGGGTTAGGAAGAGGATAATCTGAGTTTAGCATTTTCTCGACTTTATCGCACACTATAATGTTTTAACTAACCTATCTGAACACTTCACTGATAATTAATACTTATTTTTAGTAACAGAGTATCTCTTTTACAGTACTTAACGATTTCCAGGTTATTGGTCGTGATGATTGCCTCGTGTCGTTTCTGCGAGCGGCTCGTCGTTGCTTCAAGCGGATGATTACCGAGTGCCTGTATATATATAATTATGTTCACGGAGTAAGTTTAAAAAAAATATTACTGGGGATCTTTATTTGCGAACTGCTAAACTCGGAGGTTGCTCGCAACAAACACCGTTACACGAGATTTATATATATATATATATATATATATATATATATACAGTCTTTCCCCGAGTTACGCGACACTCGAGTTACGCGAATTCGAGTTACGCGAATTTTTATTTTTGACAGTTCAAATGTCAAATCAGTACAATTTTCTCCATCAATTGTCAAATGAAAAATAATTAGCAATATTTCAAAATTTTAATTCACTTAAAAGTCAGAAATAACTGAATTCTCCGCACCAATTGAATCACATAAATGATAAATTACACAAATGAAATAAATTCAATCAAAAATCATGATAAAGAAAGTATATTTTTACTGTAAAACGTGATATTCGACTTACGCGAAAATCCGAGTTACGCGAATGTCTCCGGAACGCATTATTCGCGTAACTCGGGGAAAGACTATATATATATATATATATATATATATATATATATATATATATATATATATATATATAAAATATATATATATATATATATATAAATCTCGTCTCACGGTGTTTGTTGCGAGCAACCTCCGAAACGGCTGGATCATTTTCAACGAAACTTTGCACACACCTTATGGTGGTATGAGAATAGGTTTTAAGACTTACTACATGTTCGGATATTACACTAAACATAATTTAACCGTAGAGTTGGCAACCAGATTTACACACGTAAGTTGGCAACTGGCATACCCGGGTATTCCACTCGTTTTGATGCAAAAAATTAACGATTTTCATAGGTAAACAATGCTTTCTATATTTTAATGCTGTAAGCAAGTAATGCCGACCATATATTCTCTTCTACTTCATTTATTCA
This sequence comes from Anopheles merus, assembly GCF_017562075.2. Taxonomy (NCBI): domain Eukaryota; kingdom Metazoa; phylum Arthropoda; class Insecta; order Diptera; family Culicidae; genus Anopheles; species Anopheles merus. Next base: position 21,934,021 of record NC_054081.1, read on the forward strand.
TAATTTTTTCATTTTATTATAAAAATAACGGTTAAATTGAAAATAGGAATCGCTTGAATTTGACTCAAAAATAAGCACAATACGAAAAGAGGAAGATGAGAAACGTCATTCTCCATACAAAATGTATGGAATACCCGGGTATGCTGGTTGCCAACTTACGTGGTAGAGTTAAACAAAAATCAAAATAAAACACTTACAGGCTGTTTAAAACTACAACTAATCCACCAAAAAATCATAAATTAAAAGTTGGGAGGCTACGGAAAATTTCAAGTCAATAAAAGCAATGAATCAAAAGTTATTGCAGTTCGAAGTTGAAAAAAATACCCGGGTATCTGGTTGCCAACTTAAAGGTTACAGGCGGTCGGCGAGTTACACGGTTAATGGGGACCGAAATCGGCCGTTAAATACCGCGTATCTCGAATTTCCGCGTAAGTCGAATCTTGTGATTCCCAGCCAAAATATCAATAATTTTCGTGCAATTTTGCAAGTAGGGGGTGATTTTAGCCACCAAATTAATTATTTGATATGTTTCTAATGAATTGAACAGTTTTAAACCTTTTGAAATGGTATTTTACATTCGATCAATACGGAAATTATTTGGTATTTCACAATGGATGTGTCAAATCAGTACAATTTGCTCAAATATCTGTCAAATTTGGAAAACCGCGTATCTCTGAATCCGCGTATAAGAGGTACCGTGTATCTCGGGGACCGCCTGTAATTGCAATTTTCTAACTCCCATACAAAGGACAAGACTGTTGTTGTTGTATACAGCACTTTGACAGTTGGTGTGAAGCGCGGTTTACACTGATGTTGAAACCCTCAAAACTAATTCGAGCAGTTTGCGAGCTCGCATAAGGCCTAGCAATCGCCCGCTGCGCAAATTCGAGCAGTTTCCAGCGCAGAAAATGTACCAAAATCTGCGCTGGCCAGCGCAGATTTGGCCTGGTCTCCCGCGCTGGACTTCAGCGATTCCTGCGCTGGGTCGAGCAAGTTTAGCGCCATCTGTTGGCGAAATGGACGAACTATTTATGGCGGCGGAGCAAAAAAAAACGGTCAAAAATTTTAAAAAAATTGGCGCCCATTTTCTCGTCCGCTTCTTCTCCCTCCCTCACCCTGGCTTGCCTTACTTGCGCTTCTACCCGTGCCTTCCGCCGCCAGCTGATTGGGTGTTTGTGGTGTATGCGTTGATTCATATATGTGCATTGCGGTTGTGTATTGTTATTGGTGGGTGTTAGCATTTATTAATTTATGTATGACCTTGAGGCGCTGTGGGAGAAGCTGGATTGGGATTCAAAGTGTTATCGGTGTATTGATGGTTTATTTTATTTCGTGCCGCTGCTGATGAGACCATTCGATGCCCCTGCCAATTGAGGGTGAAGAAGCCTATTTAAAACAAGCGTAGGAGAACGTCTAACACTAATCTAATATATTTTTAATTTGAACATGTTTGATGCTTCAGCGACCGTCTAAGCATCATGTAGCACAATATATAGTGGCAAAAACATTTTTTTTTAAATGTGCCGAAATTTGTCACGAGTTTTCGGGTCTTGACACAAACACGCAAACAGCGCGGGGAAAGTGACCGTTCACTCTATCATGATGCGATCCCCCACCCCGCCCGGCGCTTTGAATGAGGATGCGCTACAAGATGCGCCGTTCTACCGATAAGGTAGCCGTACTCGCTCGTGCGGGAGGGGGGGGGGTTTGGTGGAGGGTGCGTGATCGCGTGCGCGACTTCGGGGGCGCGTGCTCGTGCGCGAGCTTTCGTGGGTGCGTGCTGGCGTGAGCGCGTACGTGCATGTGTGCGTGCGTGCGTGCGTGCGTGAGTGCGTGCGTGCTGGCGTCCGCGCGTTCATGCATGTGTGCGTGTGTGTGTGTGTGTGTGTGAGTTTGCGCGCGCATGTTTGTGTGTTTGTGTGTGTGCGTGCGTTTGAAACCCCAAAACTATTTGATTCTGATGCGTACATTTTCATCCGCTGCGACTACAAAGTCCATGCATTTTCGATCTCGCTACCTGAGAGACAACACAACCATTGGCATTGGCATCTTTGCGATCAGCTCTGCTGTTGGGGGTATTAAAAAGACACATTGTAGCATCTAAGCAAACGTGCGTGTGATTTGTTGCACATTTATTTCTAATTCAGCTAGCGGACGCAAGTGGAAACAACATTTTGAATTGAATCCATACAAAAGAGGATTCTGGATTTGTTTATTACGGTGCGCGTATGGTGCTGCACCTGTCCGTCCAGAATCTGGTGGCTTGTTGGTTTGGAGTAGTTATCATGACGCCGGTTGACCGGCAATGCCTTGGAATGGGTTCGGATCGGTAGGTTCATGTTTTGGTCGAGTGCATTCCGTGTATTTGTCTCGTCACAGCGGTAGCCCGGCAGCAACAAAGTCAAGACAAACTCTTACCCGAGTGTGGACTGCTATGCTAAGTTCTTTTTATTATCATTATTATTATTATTATTATTATTATTATTATTATTATTGGCCAACGCGATCATGCCGGCCTTTTCAGGACTTGAGTACCACGTAGCCGGAGCCGGTGACTAAACCCTTGCTACGGCGGACGGTTCATACGCGATTAGAACCCACGACGGGCATGCAGATGTGCGGAATGACGGCGGTGCCGCGGGACCGCTCCTATCCAGCGGGTAACTTGCATACTGCCACACTGTCTCCTGCCACATTGTCTGCTTCCCGATGCATACGCTGCAGGCAGGGGGAAGGATGCACCTCCACGATAGAAAAAAACACCGTCATGAACCAGTGATGGACCTAACGGTAGGCGGACTAGGCGGTCGCCGAAGATTTCTAGTCTGTAGTATGCCGTATGTCTACAAGTGGACAGAGTGTTAGCGACAAGGGCCCCCGGAAAGATGGTCATTGGGGCTCCGTGGCAGGAGAACCAATTGCACCTCCTCCCCCCCCCCCTTTCCCATGGTGACAACAATTTTAGGGCCTGTGACCGATGATCGTAGGGGTCCTATGGCCACCCCCCCCACTCCCCCGCCGGCAATATAAGTATACTGTTCTATTTCCCTACAGCTGTGTGCCAGTACCCCCTCCTCCCTGTCATCAGTTACCATTGACAGGGGCCTCAATTCGTCTTTCCGCCTTTCATGAACACCTTCCTTTCTTTGACCGATGGATCATAACATTCCGGAAGAAATTACATTTGGCGACAGTTTTGCATACACACGCACACTCACAACCATGCGCAGGATGCTTAGCATATCTATGTAATCCACAACAGACGAAAGCAAAAGCTTAGTGTTAGAAACGTGTTAGAGCGAATTAGGGTTCTGCGCGTTGCACAGCAAACCCTCCATCGTGCGCTAGCGATTCCGTAGTCATTTTTACATTGCGTCGATTAAACTCATTGCGCTTTTTTGGTTTGATTTGTAAAAATGCAACATCATCGCCGCAATGTGTGTAAACGGTTTTTTAAGCGCCACAGCAACTCATGAGCATTGTCCACACGCGAGAAAGAGATAGCGCTATGGGGGGAAAAAGCACGGACGATGGCTGACAGCGATTGGCCGTCTGACGCACCAACACATCCAAACCTTCGGCAGCGCGCTCAGGCGAGGGGTATGAGGCGGAGCCAGGGACGGGCAGCTCGATGAGATGCTTGACAAATTTGCCGTTGGAGAGAAAAGGAAGGCATGATAAAATTCTCAGAACGCCATAACGCCTTCCGTCGCTTTGCGCAGCGGGAAGTTGTGAGGGTAAGCAGTTTTTTCGACCATAGTTTTAGCAGTTAGAATTAGAGCTCCGCAAACAGTTCCAACAGCGCAAATTGTAGCTTGATAAAGACATAAAATGATATTTTCCTTGCAAAATCCACAAAAAGGCCGTTAGTAAACATGGCAGCGGGGCTATTGAATGATTAGCAGTTTTAACTCTATATATATACATTGGGGCGCCGTTTTTTGGACTAATCGGGACCCGACCTCGCCTGGATACTCGAAAAACACGGATAATGAGTCAAATTATATATTTAATCACAAATTCCTGTTTTTTTTTTATACTGTTTTGGTAAAGTGTAGCCAGTTTTTATTAACTTCATGCTTTGCCAAAGAGAATATTTGAAATGTTGTATCATTTAGAGCGATTTTGGTTATGACAATATGCTCTTACAACCTTTTTTTTTTCAAATATCCTATTCAGCACTCAATGTCACCTTTGTATTGAACTGTCACTTTTGAACGGCATGGATAAACGAAGAGCTGGATAAAAGGTACCCATATGAACGGTGCTCCACTGCCCGAGATTTGTTTTAGAGCTTGATAAAAGTTATCTGTCTATTGCAATAATATACTTATTTGCAAATAAATATATCACTGTATCATAATTCTTATTTTCTGTTAAAAATAATGTTCTGTATCATCTTCTTCTTCTTCTTTTGGCTCAACAACCGCTGTCGTTCAAGGCCTGCCTGTACCACACTACTTGTGGGTTTGGCTTTCAGTGACTTATTGATCCCCCCATAGCAGGATAGTCAGTCCTACGTATGGCGGCACGGTCCATTTGGGGCTTGAACCCATGACGGGCATGTTATTAAGTCGTACTAGTTGACGACTGTACTACGAGACCGGCTCGGTTCTGTATCATATTATTTATTTATTAAACGTCAATGATATACACACATAAAAAAGAAATGTGTACTCAGATACCTATATTTACTTAACTTAATACTTAATCGTCAATTTATACTATGTTGGGTAAAACCAGGTTTACTGGATCAGCTAAAGCATATATCGGGGAGTACCTATATATGGTATATGGGTCCAATAAACTCCGTGGTAAACCAAAAACTCAATGGTATCCAAACAGATGAAAGCAGATCTTAAATACCTACGGTTATTACGACCGATAAAAAGATTTGTAGCTTTGGGATAGAATCGTTGTAATCATTGTTTTTGTACTGCTCAAATTGATTATTCTTCTATTTTTAATTAAAACGAGATATCAATTTTATCCCGCATGAAACCGGGTAAATCGCTAGTATATATATATATATATATATATATATATATATATATATATATATATATATATATATGTATATAGGGTGTTCGAGATAAATTTGACAGTTTCTGAGGGAATAGGAAAGGATTTTTTATCAAATTTATGTTAAATATTAAAAAGAATTTTTTGTTCTACAAATTTTAGCTAACCATGTTTGCCGCATTTTTTGTTCGAAGTATCCCCCCTCCGCGTCGATGGCCGCTTGCACCCGCTTCCGGAACCGCGCGCCAGCCCGGACAACCATGTTCCTGGGGATGGCCGCAAACACGGCCTTTATTCTAGCCACCAGCTTCGCTTTGGTATTGCAGGACGCCCTGTGGATGTCCCGCTCAACTGTGCCCCACACAAAGTAATACATAGGATTAAGGTCAGGGGAGCTGGGTGGCCAAACGTCGGTGCTGGTGTATCGGTCGAAATTGGCAGTGAGCCATTGGCGTGCTTTTAAGGCCGTATGGCATGATGCAGAATCCTGCTGCCAAACGTACGGCCGCCCATTGGCCACCGTCTAAATCCACGGCTTCACCACGGTACGACGCGTACCGCAGGTCCTCATTTAACGCCACCTTGACGATGCTCGGGGCCACGCCAACGACTCGCGCCAGGGCCCGGATGCCGACGCCGGAATCGGCCGTCGCCCGCTGCTGCAATCCGGCCAGGAACGCGTCGGTCCGCACACAATCCGACTAATAATACTATCCACGTCTTCACCACACTCCTCGAGCTGTACGCGTATTGTTTTTACGGTGTTCAGCGAACACATCGCCGCCTTCCGAATTTCGGCATTCGTATGGCCGGCACGAACCATCATAACACACGTTACGCGCTTGTGCAATTCGGACGGGTTCCACACAGTCGTACAGTCAGTACAGTCGTCAACTCGTACGACTTAACAACATGCCCGTCATGGGTTCAATCCCCAAATTGACCGCGCCGCCTTACGTAGGACTGACTATCCTGCTATGGGGGGAAATCAAAAAGTCTCTGAAAGCCAAGCTCACAAGTGATTCAGGCAGGCCTTGACCGACATCGGTTGTTGAGCCAAAGAAGAAGAAGATATCTATATATATTTTTTATATATGATTGTTGTGTTGATGTTTGTGATGTTTTACCTCCTGATGATCATCTCCTTTATGCGGATGATATCAAAATCTTTTTACCTGTGTTTTCTTCTTCTGATTGTTTCAGACTTCAGGATTACCTCAAAGCATTTGTTCATTGTACACCATTTCGAGAATTTAATTCGCCTGTGCCCTGAAAAATGTTCTGTTATTTCTTTCTCTCACTCTCTTTCTCCTATTTTATTTAACTATACTCTCTCTAACTCGTGCCTTTTTCGTGTTATGTCCATCCGTGATCTTGGTATTATATTTGCCAGTTGTCTTAACTTTAAATTGCAGCTTGATGAGGTCATACTCTTACTCTTTACACGTCAAGACTCAAACACGCCATACTCTTTATACTTTCAATTATCCTCTTCTATCCTGTTTCAGGTTGTTTAACCACTTTTACTTTCTCTTTAATCTCAACTCCTCTCTTAACTCTTTCCGTAATCGTATGTTTTCTTCTAATTCTCTTTAATTATTCTTCTTAGATTTCAATTACTCTCTAGTTTTTTATTAAGTTTATGATAGTCTCTAGGCTCTACCTATGTTTTTTTTTTTTTGCTAGGTCAGCCTGGTTAAGTTAGGCTTAGTTTTCATGAATTATTTTGTTTATTTGTTAGTGTTTAATTAGTTTTCAGTCTATTTTGTTTAGCCTTGATGGCGGATATTGGATTCATAAATGAAATGAAATGAAAGGAAATGAAACCTACTTCTGTGTGCTCTTCATAGTGCTTAAGTCAGCGTGTACTGCGCCTGTCTTTAGCAGCCGTTTCTAATCGTTTATTTGATACGATTCGTGCATAAAATTTTGATATTTGTGACATTTAAGAGGATTATATTTTCTTGCAAAAATGCAATTTAATAAATTAAATTAAATTATACTAATTTGACATTTTATGTGTTAAAATAATTCTGGGGGCGGTCCCGTGGTACAGTCGTCAACTCGAACGACTCAATAACATGCCCGTCATAGGTTCAAGCCCAGAATGGACCGTCCCCCCGTAGCAAGGATTGACTATCCGGCTGCCTGGTAATGAATTAAGTCTCGAAAGCCTGTATTGGCCGGCATGTCCGCGTAGGACGTTACGCCAAATAGAAGAAGAAGTGTTAAAATAAGAAACTTCGAATCCGCGTAACTCGGGAACAAACTGTGATATAAAATATCCGTTAGGCACCTATATTTTGTCTGAAAAACGTGAAATTCGACTTACGTGAATTATTAATTTATGTGAATACCTTGGGAACGCATAAACCGAGTTCTCTGGAGCAGACTATATACAGAAATTCTGCATTCACGGCTTCTTTGTGACATTAACAGCATTTCTAGGGACAAACCTTTATAATTCAACGGTTACAATAATCGCAGTGTTATATGATACATTTATTTTTACTTGTTACAAATGTAATACAAAAAAATACATTATTTCTATATTCGTCACGGTATTCATCCAATTTGTGTTTGCTTACGCTCACGATGACCATCCAGAAATAGCAATAAGAGCTCTAATTATGATACTTAAGAGAATTAAAACTAAAGATCTGTCCCAAATAACCAAATCGTCCTTAACCCACTGTAAAACCACTTCAAACCCACGTGGGTTTGGGGTGGTCGATTCAGTCGTTAACCCACCAAATTTTAGAACAATCGGAGCTGCCAGTTCCGATCCGATGTATTTATCTTGCCCACCTTTAAGCCACCTTTTCCAAAAATGCTTTGAGGAAAAGTTTGATCAAGGGTTGGCTTAGGTCAATATGCTGGACAGGATTTTAACTCCTAGGTTGATTAAATTCATTCACTTACATCACTGCACTTCAACTCCAGCAATATTATTAGTCTATAAACTATGCACTGACCAGCGAAATGGAAAAGCTCATTCGCAAGTAAACAAACACACATATACACATATACATAAAACATGTTTGTTTTACAACAAACCAACTTAAACACACACGTTTAATTGCTTCCTTTGCACAATTAAATAACATTTAAACACAGGTGAAACGTGTTGAGCAAATAAATTGCCCGTGCATAAAAATCTGACTTCAACAACATTGAAGTGGCTGCTTCTGTGGCCATGTGGCTTAACCCATCAAACTGATAGTTTATTATCTTTGTTTGATGGAATTGGATTTTTAGTACAAGAAATTGGTGGCGTTTTCGGTATCTTGGTTATATGGGGTCTAGCGATCGAGTAAGCGTGAACGTGAAATACTGTTTTTTGATGATATTTCAAACAATTTTCATTGAAATAAAGAACATAAAATACCAAATAAAAGGATATTCTATTTCCCATGTACATAGATCCCTGAGATACACTATTAATGGGAATCAATCGAAAACAGCAACAAAAAAGCGTACAGCGTCATATACAGGAAAAAAATTCTTGAGTTTTGTGTATAAGACATATTTTACGGTTTTCAGCCAAAATATAAGTCATGTTCGTGTAATTTTGCTTGGTCAATAAAGGTTTTGGCCAATAATTTTAATTATATTTACAAAGCGAACTTTTTCAAATTTTTATGATATAAACCTTCTTGAATCAATTACAAAATTTGACTGGACCATGTATATAATAATGTTAATAACAATAGAATAATGAATAATGAAATAATGAAAAAATCAGGTATACGTTCACTCAATCACTAAACGGATCTTAGGTAGCGAAATCTTTATCTATCATTTCTGCTAGATTACGATTGATATGTGTTGTGGGTTATGATCATTTGCAATTGCTATTACATAGCGACAGAGCCGATGACTTGGCATTTTATGAAGAAAATATCCTGGTTATGGCTATCGCACACATCCTGGTCGTAATTTCCAACTGGTCATCACTTAATTTGTATCGTGGAGAAAGCATGTTGAGTAAAAATTATAGAATCGCCCTTATAGCCCTTAAGTAGTGTTTCATCATAGCGGTGCTCCAGAGTGTTGCATAATGATCTACCGTATTATCAATACTTCGCCATGCGAGAACTGGTTTCGAACTAAATGGAAATATCATAAGATCAAAGATCTATAATCAAAGATATAGAATATAAATTATTTTTCATAAGCAACGATTACGGCATATTAGTAGAGAAGAGTTAACAAAAATGACAAATAAATAAAATTAACGAAAATGTTTTGGTGTGTGCAGCGGCAGCGGCACTTACAGTCTGACAGCCGCTCCAAAGTAGACTTGCAAAATTCCACAATACGGTAGCAACACTCCATTATATGATTGCAAACCTTCACAGAATGCTTGCACGATTCCACTACCGGTTTGAAACATTCTCTTAACCGATTGAATTATTACGTTATATGACTCGAAACCCTATATGGTTTTTATAAAAGCAACATGAGTCTTCATGTTGTTTAACTAATGACATTATTTTCTGGAATTAAAAAAAGTGATTCTACCCAAGTGATATTTGCATGAAATTGGTTTCCCATATCTGCTCGATTACTACTCGATATTTATGAAATTGTGAATTTGTGCCTGATCGAGTGTGTTGAAAGCGTCAAGATTTGGTGTGTTCGTAAATTAAACTTTCTTTTGTCGATGGACGATTCCGTCGAGTCCATTTTACATTCATAGCTTTGGGTTGGATGAAAAACAAGGGCTAATTTTGTTTGATGTTATTCTATAAACAATCGGTATTACTTAAGTATAAAATTGATAAATTGCCAACTATAAAGACAGCAAACATAATTTCCGAGTGAAACTAGAAGAAAGAAACGAAAAAGCCGCACCACAGTTGATTTTAAAAGACTTTTTCTTAATCCTCTTAAACTGGTGAAGTTTAAAGGAAGTTTAAGGCTTCAGTTTAAGGGAATTTTCTCGAATTCCCGGATATTCGTGCTTGAAAATGTCCATTGGGTAGGGACGAACATCCAGCTCACTAGCGCAGCACGTGAGAGCAGCGAAGGGAGGCAGACAGGAAGAAATTTTAACGCGTGCACACCACAGCGCGTTGAAGACAACGCAGATGAAAGGAAGAACGAGGAGAGAAGGCAGGCAGGTCGGGTAAGTGAATATCCCGCACCGGTTTTAAGTAAACAGTATGTAGGGGAAAGCGGGGCAAAACGGGCATGTGGGGCAAAATGGGCACCATCTATTTAAGCATTATTTGACTACAAAGCTACTTTCCAATGCTCAAAATGTATTCATTAGAGTGTTTTATGAACACCATGTAAGTTTCATAACCCTAACATAACAAATAACCAAGAAAAGTGCAAAATAAGGTTTAGTAGCATATTGATGTGACTTTTGTCACTTCATAAAAAAAGCTTAAACCAGTGTCACAGGGATGCGTTGAAGTTTTACATTATATATTATTAAAGATATGATATTTCTATACAATTTGTCTGAAAAAAGCAAGGCAATCGAATGCGTATTTTTACTAATATAACATAAAATACAAAAATGCTTCACGTGGGGCAAAATGGGCAGTTACGCTTGGGGCAAAATGGGCAGATACTTTTGACAAATGGCGGTTGGTGAGGCTATGATGTTGTATTTGTCGCCTGAATAATGAAAACAGACACAGCTTCAAAAGAATCGATTTTGTAGATTTAAACGTGTAAAAACTGTTTTAATTTTGATAACATATTTTTGGAAGAATTTTAAGGGCTTTCCTGACCAGCAAAACAAAAGATAGAACGAAAATACAATTCACGAAACGGTGCGCAAAAGCATAGACCATTACCTAAGCGCAGTTGTTGTGGCCCATTTTACCCCAGTGTTTTGACGTTTCACAGTATATGCCCATTTTGCCCCAGGGCTATGCCCATTTTACCCCGCGTGTCAAAATAGCTTCTCGTAAAACATCAACTTTTATTTTACATTGTTTTCATGATTTTAATTTGTTTTCATTCTATGTGGCAATTTTAATCCATAGATAAATAGTGGAGGCATACAATAATGCATGAATAATTGTGTTTTGTGGCATATTCAATGGAATATTCAGTAATCTGCTTAACATGCCCATTTTGCCCCGCTTTCCCCTAAACATGTCTGTGCAAGTAAAGACCCTACTAGCAATGAGAATGAAAAAGTGTGCGACTTTCAGGCGAGGGGCATGTAGAAGCATGGGGAGACGGTTGGAAATACGCGGAATTACGCGGAACCGCGAGCGTGTTTTGGTTTCTACACAGTTTTTGCACTCACACAATTACACATGTGTGAATGTGTGCGATCACTTGTTATGTTCTTTCAAATATATTAACTGAACACGATGTGTTTAGTTGGAGCTTGGACGCTAAATCATGCGCAGCGCGAGCTGCGCATTTCTTTTTATTCGAAACTGACAGCATGTCAAGACGGATTGCTATCGCTTAAACCGTGCACAACGGTTTCAGATCATGGCAATATTGGTCATAATGCCATAACATGCCCAACCAAATTTTTTTTTTTTTATTTTTTTTTACGTACAATATTTCTTAATCCTATTTTTATGGACGATTTCTGTTCTATCACCTATCTTTAGTTCAACATTTGGACCGGTTTCTTTAATAATAGTATAAGGTCCTAAAAATGGTTGCTCTAACTTACTAGCCTTTTCATTTCTCAACAAACATTGATCTCCTGGCTCAAAAACCTTGATTTTACTTGTTTGATCATACTTCAATTTTACCTTATGTTTGTTATTTATGAGCTTTTCTCTGACTTCTCGATGTGAAATTACCAATTTAGCTTGTAAGGTTTTTATATAGTTGTCTAAATCGTAATGCATTTCCTTTTTAGGGTTTTCTAAGCAATTCGAAGGAATATTAGGCAGTCGGCCATATAATAAAAAGAAAGGGGAATAACCTGTTACTGTATGTACAATGTTGTTGTACGAAAACTCATAGAATTGAATCCAATCCTTCCAAGCTAGTGGGTTGTCTTTGCAATGGATTCTTAGGAAATTCCCTAACATTTTATGTGAATTTTCCAAGGCTCCTATACTTTCATGGTGATATGCCGTGGAATTTAGTTTTTCAATATTAAGTTGTTTGCAAAGTTCGATGAATAGCTTTGACATAAACTCTGCTCCTCTATCCGTGCAAATCATTTTTGGTATCCCATATTTGAGTACTACTTTTTCTACGAATGCCTTTGCTACCGTTTCCGTTCTTTTGTCTTTAATAGGTGTTGCTGTGATGAATTTAGTAAGATCGCATTGTGTTGTCAAAATATATTCACAACCTTCTACTTTCACAAGTGGTCCTACCAAATCTAAATATATTTTTTCCATGGGCTCGCTAGCAGTAGATGTTATTGTTAATGGTATTTTTGGTTCACTTATCTTTTTGTTCACCTGACACTCTTTACATTTTTTAACCATGTTCCGTACATCTGTATCTATGCCCTTCCATGTATATCGTTGTTTAATGGTTTTCAACATTCTATTTACTCCTGCATGTCCTGCTGTAGGCAGAATATGATGATCGTTCATAATGAGCAATTTTAATTCTTTTACACAATCTTTGATTATTTTTATATCCCTTTGCATTACTACTATTTTTGGAAGGTTTTTTATATTTATCATTTTGATGTTTTCAAGAAGTTTTTTGATATTATCATCATATTTCCTTATTACCAGTATCACCTCTTTCCCTATTTCTTTTTTTATTTTCAAAATATCGAGCAATATTCTCCGTAGATGAATTATGCTTTGTGTATCGGGAATTTTGATTTTTTGTTTGTTGCTACAACATTTTTTATCTCAGGGCAAACTACGAGCTCTACGAATACAGTTTTTGATGAAGGCTGTGGATTGTTCGGAATGTTCTTGTCTGAAGAAACGTCATTTTGTTTAGAAATCATAGACCTTGTTGTTGTTAGTACTACGTCATGATTGAGTGTTTTGAGATCGTCACTTGACATTCGAGAAAGTGCATCTGCCACCACATTATCAGTTCCTTTTCTATACGGGATCACGAAATCAAACTCCTCTAATGCAAGGCGGAATTTAGTGAGTCTGCTTGATGGGTCAGTCATTGTAAATAAGTAGACCAGCGGTCTATGATCAGTGAAAATTTCGAATGTTTTTCCAAACAAATAGGGACGAAAATGTTTTTTAGCCCACACTACTGCTAGCAATTCCTTTTCTATTGTACCATAGTTTAATTCGGCTTTGTTCAAAGCTCTGCTTGCATAAGCTATGGGTTTCCCATTTTTATTTTGTAAGACTGCACCAATGGCTGTTCCCGATGCATCCGTATGTAATACGAATTTATTATTTTCGCTGAAATCCGGAAAGTCTAAAAGTAGTGGATTTATAAATTTTTGTTTAAGTGTTTCAAATGATTGATTACATTCTGGAGTCCATTTGAAAGGAACATTTTTTTCTTGTGAGCATATTAAGCGGCATACAAATGCTAGCAAAATTTTGTATGTGCTTCCTATAGTAATTGGCAAACGCAATGAACCGTTTAACTTGATCTGCGCTGGTTGGTACAGGCCAATTCTTAATACATTCAATTTTTGCTGGATCAGGTTTTATCCCTTCATTAGAAATGTAATGTCCAAGATAAACCAATTCTTTTTTTAGAAAATGACATTTTTCAGGATTTAATTTTAAATTGACTTTTTGTAATCTAGTAAAGGTAGCAATAAGATTTGTATTATGCTCCTGAAAGATTTTCCCGAAAACAAAAATGTCATCAAGATAAACCAAACATTTTTCTTGATTTAGTCCTGACAAAGCAATTGTCATAAGCCTCGAAAAAGTTGATGGACTGATTTTAAGACCCATAGGTAATCTTGTCATCTGATATTGGCCCGTTGCTGTGGTAAATGCTGTTATTGGACGGTCCTCTTTATTAAGTTGAACTTAGTAGTATCCTTGTGACAAATCAAGGTGCGAGAAATATTTGGCACCAGCCAATGAATCAATTACTTCCTCTATATTAGGAAGTGGAAATTTATCATCTTGTATAACTGAATTTACTTTCCGATAATCTACTACTAGCCGCCATTTTTTCGTATCATTTGATGATTTTTTAGGTACCAATAAAATAGGGCTATTCCAGTCGGATTGAGCGGGTTCAATTATGTTCTCATTCAGCATTTTATTAATCTGTATTTCTGTTTCACTTTTCTGAAAATATGGCAACCGATATTGCTTTGAATAGCTTGGTGTTACATTTGTTTTTGCTTTAATATTAGTTTGAAGACAGCTTGAAGGTATAAAAACGTTATTATTAGACAAAAATATCGTAAAATTTTAAACACAATTTTGAAATCATTTTTCTTTCATCATCTGTTTGATGTGCTAAATTTAATTCTTTAAGAAGTTGTTTGGCCCGCTCAGTATTTTCATCGTTTCTTTTAAATTCAATTATATTATAAGCTTCAGCAGGTTGAATTATTGGTTTGAAATTTTTAATGGAAGTTGGTTTGTTTGAAAAATTAACTAACTTAACAGGAAGTTTCCCATTTATTGGTGTTGCTAAACTGTTGGCAACAAAAACATGTGGTGATAATTGTTCACTCATTATTACAGACATTTAAGTCTGTATCAACATATGTAAGTAATTCAGTTCTTGCAGGTATATGAAAATTATTATAATATTTAGGTGGGGTAAAAGAAATTTTCATTTTAGAAAATCAAAAATAGCATTAAATTGTTTTAAGAAATTTGTACCAATTAACCCATAAATATATGACGGTAAATTATTTAGTAGGGGAAGTCGGGGTTGGTTCGACACTGCGGGTAAGTTCGACACCTTGCCGTTTTTGTATTTATAGAACTTTTTGAAGACAAAAAACTTATACATATTATTTATGTCAACTGTTTCGAATATTTGAGTCACATTTCACCGATCAGAAACCTGTCAATTGTCAAAAAACAAAAAAATAAACACATAGTGGTTCTGATTGACAGCCGATGTAAGTTTTTACTTCTGGGACTTAAGGAATTGTGGCGTTATTTCAACAAAATTATAGTTTCCGTGTTAATAGTATTGTTTTATAAATACTATTGATTAGTTCTGTATCACAGGGCGTAATTTTTATATCAAACTATATAGTATAAAATGTCACTAAAACTTGTACGGCCAATGGGGGTAAATTCGACACCCCACTTGGTAGTAGTGTAATGCTTGTTTGTAGCATGTTAACTTTTTTATATCGTAATTTGAAAGTGCCTGTATTTTATACAGATGTCCCTTAACGATGTACGACAAACGTAATAATCAAGCTGAACAAACACGCAATTAAAAATACCGTAGAAGCTTTAAAATTCAAGATGTCAACAAACCTAGGAAGTTATAATTATGAAATTTAGCTATTATTCTCTCACAGAACGTTTGCCAAACTCGGACTCAAAACATGTACTTTGTATATGGTTTAGGCTTATGAAAATTAATATTGTTATGGCTTTGACCGTATTTTAGGCTGACTTTAGGCCGGGTAGGCTTAACTGAAGAAAACAATAATCGCTGGTTTGGAATCACATTGGCCGATGTTCGACTTTTGGCTTTCGAGTTGGCAGAGAAAAATAAAATTGAACACTTTTAGACTTTATAAAAAAAAGAAAACAGATTACTGGAAGATAGCTGCCAGGTTAATTTTTAAAGGGATCTTTACCAATCATTCCGTAAACCAGATGCTATCGCCGCAGCTTCTGCTATATGGAGTCTGGTCCGATGCTATTTGTAATGAAATTTTTGTTCTTGCTTGTAACTTAATTTTTTCCGTATATTTCAATAATGTTTTGTGTTAATTTTTCATAAAATTGGTACGAAATACTTTGTTGAACTTCAATGAAAACTACAGGCCATCAGAGTTTGTTATTTTAAAAGCTAAAACCAAAGTGTCGAAATCACCCCCAAGGTGTCGATTTTACCCCATCATGGTGTCGAACTTACCCGCACTGCAGTCGTGACGCAACAAAAAACACACTTTTTTATTTTTTTCAAAATGTTATCAAAATCAATCCAGGAACCGTAGTTTCTCGTAAGATGGTACATAATACACCAATATTGCTTTTTCGATGTCTACTAGTAAGTTTACATTGGCAAAAGTATCGAATCGAATCGAAGTATCGAAAACGAATAGGATATTTATTATTATCAATAGTAATTGTCGTGTCGATATATCCCATAGTTTGAGTATTGCCATTAAGGCCTCTGACCATCAACTTATTATGAGGAATAATATATACATGGTTGGGAATACATTGTTGTGCAATAATGCATCAAGATGCTCCGCTATCGATAATATATTGGATTTTTTTTTAAAAAGGTGACCAAAAATTTTAACGGTTTTGATGATATCAAAATCAACGAAATAAATCCAACAAATTTACGTCTTCCTCTTCCTGCGTTGGTGCATCATTGGCTGAAAAGTTTTTGTGTTGATGTGTGTTGTTTGGATTTGACCAATTTGGCAAAAATATTGAACTTCCACGAAATGCGTTATTGTTTCCCCTTTGATTTCCTCTTAAGTATCGAAAACCAGATGGTCGGCGATAACCACCTCGGGCTCGCATGGGTGGTCGATTGTACCAGTTTTGTCGATGGTTCCACAATGCATCATGGTTTCCATCATTGTTTTCAAATTCAGAGGAACATTCCAAAGCATCAGAAATCGCCTTGCTTAGTGTGGGAGGATTTCTTGCTTTTAGAAAAAAAAATGTTGTTGGATTGGATAGTCCCCCTATAAAGGCACGTATAGCTGTTGTTTCCACTATATTTTTCGCAGAACCTTCCGAAACAAAATTTCCAGCTGAAACATGGGCCGCTGCTAGTTTTGCAGACAAAGCTTCAATTTCTGACCCATACTCGGAAATGTCACGCTTTCCTTGCCTCTTGGTTCCCATTTCGTGTTCCACCGCCAAAGGTGTCATTTTTACAGCGAATTTTTCTTTTAGGAGTTTAAGCGTATTGCTCAATTGTATTAGCAGGAGTGATAACTCCATGCGCTACGCCTGTCAATGTGGTTCTCAAAAATTTTAAAAAGTGATGTTCATCTACACCTTCTGAATATTCTCGAAACAACTCAACACTTTCTATATAATTCGCAAGGTCTTTTGAATTACCATCATATGGTTTAATTAGTTTTAATCCTAAATTTAAGTCAAGTTTTGTCGTCATCGTTGCGTTTTTGTTTGTCTGCTTGTAGCAAGTTTTCTGTCTGAACACTACCGAACCCACAGCCGCCACCAATTCTGTACTCACCTTCGGTTTTGTTGTTTTGTTTCTGATCGCACTTTTCCGCTCATTCACAGCGCTGCGGGTTGCTTTCTTCATTAGGTTGTCGGTAGACAAAGGCGAGATAGGCTGCTCGCTTAGAAATTTTCGCGAAACTGTACACACACAAAAGTGATGATTTGATGATCGACGTTGCGGGTGTTGCTTGTCTTGTCACCAAAGTTTTAGCCTGCTGCACACAAAAGCGATGAACTCGATGATCCACGGTGTTGCTTGTATTGTCGCCCAAAATTTCTACCTGGCACACACAATAAACAAAGACACGATTGTCACCAAAATGTTGGCCTGTTGCACACAAAAGCGACGAACTCGATGATCCACGGTGAGGGTGTTGCTCGTATTGTCGTCCAAAATTTCTGCCTGACACACACACAAAAGATAACGAACACGATTATCCACGATGAGGGGCGTTGTTTGTTTTGTCACCACAACTCTAGCCTGATGCACACAAAAGCGACGAACTCGATGATCCTCGGTAAGGGTGTAACTTGTATTGTTACCCAAAACCTCTGCCTGACACACACAATAGACAACGAACGCGATTGTCACCAATTTTTTTTTTTTTTATGCACGCAAAAGCGACGAACTCGATGATCCACGGTGAGGGTGTTGCTCGTATTGTTTTCCAAAATTTCTGCTTGACACACACACTAGACAACGAACACGATGATTCACGATGAGGGGCGTTGTTTGTTTTGTCACCAAAACTTTTTTTTCTTTTTTAAAACATGCACACTAATACAGCGAACTGGTGTCACGTATTAGTCCGGAAAGAAGAGGGCCGGAACGGTTGCTGCTTTTTTCACACGTTAACTTTTTTCTCTTCTTTTTTTTAACTCAGTAGGCGATGACAGAAACAGTTAATTCGATTTTTTTTTCTAAGCCAAACACTATTGCTCTGGTTCAATCATGTGACGCATTTTATATGGACACATTACACCGCACTTTGCTACTGCTGCTCTTTTAATGTCACAATGCAAGAAATATCACTTCTGCACGTATGGCAATGTTATACGTATGCCATAATTAGCGTTTTCCTAATATGTTGCTGTTGCTCCTGGCAGGATCGCCATGTTATGTTCTTTCAAATATATTAACTGCTAAATCATGCGCAGCGCGAGCTGCGCATTCCTTTTTATTCGAAACTGACAGCAAGTCAAGACGGATCGCTATCGCTTAAACCGTGCACAACGGTTTCAGATCATGGCAATATTGGTCATAATGCCATAACACACTTTCAGCTTGCGCGCTCAGTTTGGTTTTCTCGCAGCGGCATGCGGGTATCGGTGTCTCGCTCGCACTAGTGCAGCGAGTGTTCCTCTGTGCGCTCCCTTTCTTGCCACCACACGAAATCGTCAATTCAGCTCAAGCGTTTGCCGTGAAAGGCCGCGCGCGTGTTAGCCTAAGTCCCGGGCGATCGAAGTTTCGCTAAGTGTTGAAGTGTTGTGCACATTGAAATGGAGCTGCGCTTTTCTTTCACCATTTATCTTAAATGTGTGATTTGCGCTGCTTTATTTCAATGTTTTTTTTTTGCTGTATTGAACATCAACAACGGGATCCATGCAGATAGACGGCTATTTGAAATACCACGATTTTTTTAAATAATGAATCTGTGTGGTTTGAAGCAATATTGTGTGAAGCTATGTATTTAAATGTACTTATGTTTGCAATAAAAGTTATGAAATATAAACCGAGTTTGATGTGTTCAAGTTTTTGTTTTGATTCGGGTGCACCAAATCCGTGTGAAAGAAAGCGCACAGCGCGCTACGAAAGAAACGAGCGGTAGGGGGTGTCAGTCCAACGCAGCGCAATTCGCTGGAATCAAGAAGGAGGGGGTACCAGTTCAGCTCTGCGCAAGCCGAAAGGAAAAAACTTACTTCTGTGTGCTCTTCATAGTGCTTAAGTCAGCGTATACTGCGCCTGTCTTTAGCAGCCGTTTCTAATCGTTTATTTGATACGATTCGTGCATAAAATTTTGATATTTGTGACATTTAAGAGGATTATATTTTCTTGCAAAAATGCAATTTAATAAATTAAATTAAATTATACTAATTTGACATTTTATGTGTTAAAATAATTCTGGGGGCGGTCCCGTGGTACAGTCATCAACTCGAACGACTCAATAACATTCCCGTCATAGGTTCAAGCCCAGAATGGACCGTCCCCCCGTAGCAAGGATTGACTATCCGACTGCCTGGTAATGAATTAAGTCTCGAAAGCCTGTATTGGCCGGCATGTCCGCGTAGGACGTTACGCCAAATAGAAGAAGAAATGTTAAAATAAGAAAACCGCGTATCTTCGAATCCGCGTAACTCGGGAACTAACTGTGCTATAAAATATCATTTAGGCACCTATATTTTGTCTGAAAAACGTGAAATTCGACTTACGTGAATTATTAATTTATGTGAATACCTTGGGAACGCATAAACCGAGTTCTCTGGAGCAGACTATATACAGAAATTCTGCATTCACGGCTTCTTTGTGACATTAACAGCATTTCTAGGGACATAGATCCCTGAGATACACTATTAATGGGAATTAATCGAAAACAGCAACAAAAAAGCGTACAGCGTCTTATACAGGAAAAAAAAATCTTGAGTTTTGTGTATAAGACATATTTTACGGTTTTCAGCCAAAATATAAGTCATGTTTGTGTAATTTTGCTTGGTCAATAAAGGTTTTGGCCACTAATTTTAATTATATTTACAAAGCGAACTTTTTCAAATTTTTATGATATAAACCTTCTTGAATCAATTACAAAATTTGACTGGACTTCGTTGGACTGACACCCCCTCCCGCTCGTTTCTTTCATAGCGCGCTGTGCGCTTTTCTTCACACGGACTTGGTGCACCCGAATCAAAACAAAAACTTGAACACATCAAACTCGGTTTATATTTTATCACTTTTATTGCAAATAAAAGCACATTAAAATACATAGCTTCACACAATCTTTCTGCAAACCACACACATTCATTATATAAAAAAATCATCGTATTTCAAATAGCCCTCTAACTGCGTGGATCCCGTTGTTGAGGTTCAATACAGTGTAACGTCCGGACTAATATCGCCCACTGTGTACTCAACCTGAACCCCGAACGCAGCGGTATAAACGCGTTATACCTTGACCGCTGGAGCACCCGGTGTGCTAGATGAACTGTCATAGAATAAAGCTCTCTTCTTGGCGCGACATTGAACTGAACAGACGTAAGCCACTGACTTCTGCGTATAATTATTTGTGTGCTCTTCTGGATTGTGTTAAAATAAATTAAAACGGCCAATTAACCTTCCACCATCCGTAAAACGCTTGGTCGTTACATCTCAGAAGTGGGATAACCAACAAAAAATCGCCTACAAACCGCATGCAAGCCGCTTAACCAGCCGGTATACGTGTGTCTGTGTACGTGTGTGCGTGTGACATAACGCCATTTCATAAAATGGTGGGCAAAGACGAACTTCACCGGGCGCTCATCGAAGCCGGCGTCAACGTACCGAATACCGCCACCGTCACACAACTTCGTCAACTTTACGCCTCTCTCGAGCTGGTCGCTCGTTCCCCCCGTGCGGCGCAGCCCACCACCTCGGCCATGGCATCGGTTTCCTCTTGCGCAAACCATCCCGAGGCCGCCATTTTGTATCACCCTCATGAAAATGGCGGTGACGCCGTTAATGATGCCGCTTCGACGAACAACACCACCGACGCCAATGCTAATCTGCCCTCCGCCCAAGGTGTAGCCGCCGCCCTTCCCCGCGATTCCAACGATATGGAGGCTCACATCGAAGCGCTGCGAATGCAGCTACAGTTAGCTGAATTGCGTCAGAAAGTGCATCAACTCGAGGCGCAGGAACCGACCACCATTTGTGTAAAGGATTTTGAATCCTTCATCGAGCCGCTTGATGCTGAGAAAAATTCCGATGTCATCCGCTGGTTCCGTGATCTGGAACGCGTTTTCTCACTTCACCGAGTATGCGATGCGGACAAATTCTTGTTCACTCTTCGGCTCCTCACAGGCACGGCAGCTAACGTCGCAAAAGAATTTGCCGTCACCACTAACGACGAACTGAAGATGGAGCTGATCGACAACCTTCATTTCGTCGCTACTCCTGAATCTGTGTACCGCCAACTCCGCCATCGCCGGCTGCAGCCCCAAGAATCTGCCCTCCGCTACCTGTTTGACATGCAGCGCATAGCTGGCCAAGCCGACATCCCCGATTCGGAACTGATCCCGATCGTCATCGACGGCTTGGGAAGCCCGTCAATTACTTCAAGCCTGCATTTCATGCCTCTCACGATGGAAGATTTCCGGAAGAAGCTGAAGCTTTTCGAGTCTTGCCGTCACCTTCGTACCATCAAGCCCCCTTCCGCCGATGTTCGGGCCCCGATGAACAGCCGTATGGAACGGCCCCAACCGTCGCAGGAACCTGTCCGCTGCTTCAACTGCTCCCGATTTGGACACCTTCAGAGTTCCTGTTCCAAGCCGAAGCGCCCACCCGGCGGATGTTTCCGCTGTTTCCAGACTGGGCACGTCTACCGTAATTGCCCTGAACGTCGGGCCAACGCCACTGTTGAGGGCGGTATTCATTCGGACGATACTCTCAGCACAAACCAAGAGGTGAGTTTGACATTTTCACACCCTTCTATTGAGCGTACCACCCTCAACCGCGTCCGTTCACTTCTTTATACCGGGAGTCCTGTGAGCTTCATCAGTGACACAGTAGTACCAGCTAGGCTGCTAGGACCTCTTTCAACAA
Organism: Anopheles merus; assembly: GCF_017562075.2. Lineage (NCBI taxonomy): Eukaryota > Metazoa > Arthropoda > Insecta > Diptera > Culicidae > Anopheles > Anopheles merus. Next base: position 21,956,098 of record NC_054081.1, read on the forward strand.
CTGAATACTGCACTATGGTTAAGGGACCACTTTATTCTAGAGGACGAATTAATTGCACAATCCAGTTTAGAGATCATTCTGTTCGACATTCTTTTATTTTATTACCTGGAATTGCGTGGCCTGTCATTATTGGTCGCGATTTACTGAACTCTCTTAACATTTCTCTTACTTATTCATCTTTTTCAAAATCATGTATTACTAGAACCCCGTTGACGGAACTTGAAGAAATTGATACAACTCTTCCAGAAAAATTTGAAGATGCTATTAGGAGTATTTGCTCGCTCGATGTAATCGAAGGCGAAAATTAACTGGATTTAGGAGGTACTCTATCCTTAGAGCAGCATTCAATTGTTATTTCTATTATCGAGAATTCATACCTCAAATATATTTCAAACACTAAACCACTCGTACATCCAATGAATATCAATCTTACTCATGATACACCATTATTCACTAAGCCGCGTAGATTTTCTTATGGCGAAAGACAACAGGTGAAACAAGTCGTTGATAAACTCCTAGCGCAAAACATCATCCGCCCTAGCAATTCTCCTTATGCTTCCGCATTAGTTCTCGTTAGGAAAAAGAGCGGCGAGGTTCGTATGTGTGCGGATTACCGGCCTCTCAACAAAATTACTGTTCGAGATAATTACCCCCTACCCCTTATCGAGACTTGTTTGGAGCATCTGTGTGGGAAAAGATTCTTTAGTTTGCTGGACTTAAAAAGCGGTTTCCACCAAGTCCCAATGAGTGAGGAATCCATCCCTTACGATTCTTTTGTAACCCCAGATGGTCAATTTGAATATTTGAAAATGCCCTTCGGTCTCCGTAACGCCCCTTCCGAATTCCAACGTTTTATCAATTCCATTTTAAGAGAATTTATTGATGACGGCAGAGTAGTCGTCTATCTTGATGACATCACCATCGCTTCCACCGATCTTAACTCACATTTTAGCACTCTTCGATCCGTCTGAGAAAAGAATAAACAGAACAATTTGGAACTCCGTCTTGATAAGTGTTAATTTGCTCACGAGGAAATAGAATACTTGGGCTACAAAGCTAATTTCAATGGGATTCAACCTAGCGATCGGCATATTCAAGCGCTTACCAATTACCCTATGCCCACTAACCTGAAGCAGCTTAGGCGCTGTCTCGGGTTATTTTCATATTTCCGACGCTTTGTTCCCTCCTTCTCTTGCATAGCCAAACCTATGACAAAACTACTTGAGAAGGACGAAGCATTTAATTTCGATTCAACTTGCGTACACACTTTTTAAACCCTACGTAACAAACTTGTTCATTCCCCTGTTCTTTCCATCTTTGACCCAAAGCGGGAAACCGAATTACATTGTGACGCGAGTGCTTTTGGCTTTGGTGTCATACTCCTTCAAAAACAAGACGACAATAAATTACACCCTGTCGCTTACTTTTCCAAAACCACTTCAAAAGACGAGTCCAAGTTACACAGTTATGAACTTGAGACTCTTTCCATCATTTACGCTCCTAAGCGCTTCCACACATATGTTCATGGGCTCCCCATTAAAATAGTAACTGATTGCAACTTCCTGGTTGAGACCCTTAAGAACCGTAATGCTTCCGCTAAGATTGCCAGGTGGTCCTTGTTTCTGGAAAATTACGATTATACCATCTGCCATCGCTCAGGTACCTCTATGCCCCATGTCGACGCACTGAGTCGCACCGAAGCTGTGGGTGCCATCGGTGAGATTGACCTTGACTTTCAGCTTCAAGTAGCTCAGACACGTGACCCATCTATCGAAGCTCTTAAACATCGGTTAGAATCAGAAGAAGTTGACGGATTCTTACTTCAAGATGGGCTTGTCTATCGCAACATACCTGATGGTCAATCTCAATTGTATGTCCCTTCGGAAATGGTCGACAACGTAATTAGACAACTCACGAGTGAATTGGCCACCTAGGCATTAACAAAACCTTCAGCAAAATTAGTCAGCATTATTGGTTCCCCCATATGAAGCAAATTCATTAAGAACTGCCTCAAGTGTATCATTTATTCTGCACCTCATCATACTAATGCCCGAAATATATACAGCATCCCCAAAGAACCTCTGCCCTTCGATACAATTCATATCGATCACTTAGGTCCACTGCCAAGTTCCCCTTTACGCAAGAAGTACATACTTGTTGTTATCGATGCTTTCACTAAATTAACCAAACTTTACCCAACCTCTTCAACTAATGCAAAAGAAGTGTGTTCTGCCCTTTCCCAGTACATGTCTTACTATAGCCGCCCTAAGCGGATTGTTAGCGATCGTGCTACTTGTTTCACCTCCACCTTGTTTGAGAACTTTTTAGAATCGCATAACATCGCATAACATAACTTTTTGGAATCGCATAACATTAGCCATGCCCTCAACGCCACCGGATCCCCACAAGCCAATGGACAGGTAGAGCGGGTGAACCACGTGTTGCGTCTCATCCTTAGCAAGCTATCTGATGCTCCAGACCAGACCGATTGGGTGTCCAAGTTGCAATCAGCGTATGCCTTAAACAATACCGTCCACACATCTACGAACTTCTGCCCCTCGGTCTTGCTCTTTGGTGTTGAACAACGCGGTAAGATTCCGGATGAAATAGTCGAACACTTAGACGAAAAATTTGACCAAGTACCTAGGGACTTAGGAGCCATTCGGGCTAAAGCGTTAGAAAACATGGAAGAATCTCAACGGTATAATTAGGATTATTTTAGCAAGAAGCATAAACCCCCACTATGTTACAAAGAAGGTGAATTAGTAGCCATACGTTATACCGATACGACCGATAGCGGTAATAAAAAGCTCAATCCCAATTTCAGGGGACCGTATGCCATTCATAAAGTGTTACCTCATGATAGGTACGGAGTACGTGACGTAGAAGGGTGTCAACTCTCACAACTACCCTACGATGAAGTCCTCGAAGCGAATAAGTTGCGACGTTGGACCGAGTCCAGTGATTAGGAAATTGAGGGCAATTTATTGTTCAGGATAGCCGAGCTGTAACGTCTGGACTAATATCGCCTACTGTGCACTCAACCTGAACCCCGATGAACCTGGAGCACCCGGTGTGCTAGATGAACTGTCATAGAATAAAGCTCTCTTCTTGGCGCGACATTGAACTGAACAGACGTAAGCCACTGACTTCTGCGTATAATTATTTGTGTGCTCTTCTGAATTGTGTTAAAATATATTAAAGCGGCCAATTAACCTTCCGCCATCCGTAAAATGCTTGGTCGTTACAACAGCAAAAAAAGCATTGAAATAGAGCAGCGCAAATCACACATTTAAGATAAATGGTGAAAGAAAAGCACAGCTTCATTTCAATGTGCACAACACTTCAACACTTAGCGAATCTTCGATCGCCCGGGACTTAGGCTAACACGCGCGCGGCCTTTCACGGCAAACGCTTGAGCTGAATTGACGATTTCGTGTGGTGGCAAGAAAGGGAGCGCACAGAGGAACACTCGCTGCACTAGTGCGAGCGAGACACCGATACCCGCATGCTGCTGCGAGAAAACCAAACTGAGCGCGCAGGCTGAAAGTGAACGCACACATTCACACATGTGTAATTGTGTGAGTGCAAAAACTGTGTAGAAACCAAAACACTTATATATTTACAGAATAATTCAATTTACAGGGCAAATATCTTTCCTGTTCTGGAGAGACTTTACATTTACATTTATTTATTTTAAGTATCGAGCCTCCATGGCCTACATACACAATTAAAACTAATGTCTTAAAAACTATGTGTTTCTAAAATTAGACGTAGTACAATCTCGAATGACGCTAGTACATTTCGGTACACTAAAGGACAGGTCTACAAAATTTGAAAATAAATTAAAGTTCATGGACATTAATAACAACGGATCCCTAGCACAGAAAAGACGATAACGAAAGTCAGTTATTAAAAATTGTCGAGTTCTTAAAGGTCTAGTAGGGACATAAAAATTTACATGACTTAGCAATAGAGGTGCATCGATTCTTCCAGTTAATAGTTTAAACATAAAAATCCTTGGGCAACCATTCTTCTCTTTTCCAAAGTTTCAAGCCCTAACAACTGATACCTCGTATGATAAGCTGGTAGCACGTCGCTATGTCTCCACGGAAGCCGCTTAATAGCTACCCGGGTAAATTTTCGCTGGATCCTCTCAAGCCTCTCAATTCTAGTAACTTGCTCCGGAAACCAAGCAACTGAAGCGTACTCAATCGAAGGACGAACAAGACAACAGTAAAGTGATTTTAAACAGAGAGGGTCATGAAACATTTTGCTACTTCTAATTATGTGTCCAAGAGTCCTGTTAGCCCTAGCAATTACGTCGTCAAATTGTTTGTCTAAACAAAGTTTCGTGTCTAAAATAATGCCTAAGTCCCTAACAGATCTGAAAGATCGAGGCAATAAAGTGTCAGAAAGAACATAATTAAAACATAATGGAGTTCTCGCACGAGTAAACGAAATAACTGAACACTTACTGACATTGAGTGACAAACAGTTTAAGGAACACCAAAGATTAAAAACAGAAAGAAAGCCTTGTAATCGGAGACAGTCATTAGAACGCACAGGAAAGTACATTTTAAGGTCATCTGCGTATAGTAGAACCGGACAGTCAGGTATAGCGTAAATAATGTCATTAATAAAGAGATTAAATAATAGAGGCCCTAAAATGCTGCCTTGAGGAACACCAGAGACCCTGCTAAATTCACTAGAGATGCAATCTCCAATCTTAATACGTACTGAACGACGCGACAGGTACGAATTCAGCCACCTAACTATGCTGATATGAAAACCATGCTTTAAAAGTTTGCTAGTCAAAGTATGGATATTGACGCTATCGAAAGCAGAGTGAAAATCAGTATAAACAGTATCTACTTGGAACCCTTTATCTAGCTGCTTGTAAGTAAAATGCAAGAACTGCACTAAGTTTGTGACGGTGGAGCGTTCAGGTAGGAAGCCATGTTGCAAAGGTGTAAATATGTTAATAGCACCATGCATTATATGTTTATGGACTAATAATTCGAACAGCTTACTGGGAGCACATAGCATCGAAATAGCTCGATAATTTGAGATGGAAGTTCTGTCGCCTTTTTTGTAAACGGGAAATATCCATGACTTTTTCCATAGGTCAGGGAAGAAACCAGTGCGAAGTGAATTATTAAAAATGGATGCTAGTGGTGAAGCCAATTCATCGATGCATGATACGATCACTATTCCCGGAATGTTATCGGGTCCAGAGGCTAAGGAGGGTTTCAGCTTTGAAGCCATTAAACGAACATCATCGATAGTAAAAGAAGGTAATGAAATGTCTACGGAGTCTTGTGCCACGAAACGTAACGCTTCCTCTACCTTCTGGTTTTGTTCGGGAAAGCTCGTGCAGCTACGCGCAAACAGCTCAGCAAAACCATTACATATTTCTCGCGTGTCAGTAAACAATCAACCATCAAGTGTCATGCATGATGGGAGGGAAGAACGTTTCATCTTACGGTCCATAAACTTCCAAAAAGATTTTGGACAAGCCCGAATGGATATCTGGACACGGCGAATGTAATTAGCATACAATTTTCGGTTATGAAACTTGAAGATTCTTGCAGCCTCCAGGAAATTGCTTCTATCGGCTTCATTGCGTGTACGACTGAATATACGATACGCAGAACGACGCATTCTTTCTAACCTTTTAAGGTATCTAGTGCACCATGGTTGAGAACTTGTAAATATTCGTTTAGGTACGAATTGTTCAATAATGTTTGACACTGCTGACGTAAAGTATTCAGAAGCAGCTTCTACATCCATGTTTCGAAGTCTAGTCCAATCAGTGTCCCTGATGGTGGTTATCAACCAGAACAATCGCGACAAGGGAGACATAGACTGACTGCATAGGCACGCTATCTTCAAAATCATTTGATACGAACACAAGATCCAATTGCCTTCCTAGGTCATTTACTATGCCACTGATTTGTTTTAAGCAATGGTAATTTATCAAATCCAAAAAGCGATTCTGACCAGGCATGGATGACGCGGGTTCATAGTGCCTATCGATAGCACGCCAGGAGATCATTGGTTGGTTGAAGTCACCCAACAGACACATCGTATCATTGTCGTTCATAGAAACACTCACACTATCAAGAGCCTCGTCGAGAGCAGTCATAATTGCAGTATTTGTACTAAGGTCAGGAGGGATGTAACTTACACCGACAAATATTTTACTTGAAGGCAACAGGATTTTAACCCAGCAGTGTTCAATACTCGTTATATTGGTGTGCACAGAAAGGCATTTGAGACGTTTAGAAACAGCAATCAGGACACCACCACCAATCTGTCTGGCACTGTTATTATCATTTCTATCGCTTCTATAGATAGCGTATTTGTCACAGATTACCTGCTGCGAAAGTATGGTATCATCAAGCCATGTTTCTGTGAGAACAATAATATCATGATCAAGCTCACTAGAAGCAATGTACACATTCTCAAGTTTAGTGCGTAGTCCATGAACGTTTTTGTAATAAATGCTAAGGTCATTATTCGTCATTGATCGTCCTTGATTATTACGGCAGGCGACCCCTGTAGGATTGACATGATAGTCGTGCGATTGTGTGAGTGTAGTGTCCGTTCTTTGGCGATAGTTTGTTTTGGTCTCACGATCAACAAGCTGCGTGCGCCCTTCGTCAGGCACTGCCTCAGCAGAAAGAATATCGTTTGTTGCAGGAAGAACATTCGTCAGGTAAGTGCAATTAACATTCACTAAAGTTGTTTCAGCGCCAGTGTTCCTCGATTCATGAGTCGTGTCAGGATGATTTATGTGACTGTGAGTGTGTGCGATGCGCGTGAAATGAATACCGGTAAATATTAGTGGGTTTGCTGTGTTGGTGATATGCGTGGAGTGTGTGCCGATAAAGTTGTGTGATCCAGCAGTGGTGGTGACCGAATATTTAGCACCGTAGGCAAAGTTGTAGGGGTGGAGAGACCCATTGGCGGTTGTAGACGAAAATTTGCTCCCGGCTGTTGAGTTCGGTAGTCAATGAATTCACGTACTGACAGGCCAAGGGGCCAGGTGTCGGGGGAAAGAGCCTTGTCACGTAGTGAAAAAGGCACTAACACTTTAAACGACAGGAATGAGAGTGTAGCCGTATTTGTACCCTGGCGAATAAGGCAGTATGCAGTAGCATCATCAATCGATAAAGCTTGTTTGACCATTTGTACAATTTGGTCACTGGTTGTATCGGGAGAGAGCCGGGAAATATACAGCGCGCATTTCTGCACCGTTGAATGAGCGGGAACTATTTTGATAGGAAAAAATGCTAGATCCTTTTTTGTGCCAGTAATCACAGGTGGTGCATGAGTTTTGCGTTGAATATCGTCAATTCGCTTCGTATTGTTGTTTTGGCTATTTTTTTATTGCTCGTAGCACCGAATGTAAACAATGCGTGATTGTCCTTAGTGACATCGGAAAACAAACGTTTGGATGGATTTATGCGACGAATTTTTGCGGGAGGGTGACTGCTACGTGGAGTTTTTAGATCAAGTTGGCTCATCCGTGCAAACCCTGTTTTGATTTCATTAGTCAATGGCTCCATAACGGTCTTGATGCTTTCGGCTACTGTTGTAATTGCCGCCTGGAAGCCAAATTGCATGGCTGCGTCTTTTACGTCTTGGTCTCGGATTCATAAAAACGTTGTTGCAGCCAATACAGCACCAGTGTATTTGTTTATATTCCGAAATGCGCTGGAACAGATCAGTAGGAACCGAAGTGCAGCGCTGATGAAATGGAGAGTCGCACAGGCCGCAGCTGATAGATGCCTCCGCAATTTCCATGGTGCAGGCGTTGCAAATACGGGCCATTCTACGGGAACGGTGCAGGTTGTCGTTGCAGCAACAAGAGCGATGGCAGGACGCGCGAACTCAGATGCGATCCGAAAAACGAAATTTACGCGAGTATTTTGAGTGAACAGAGACAAACGCACTATTGAACGATAATGGAACGGTGTTCTAAAATACCGTGATTATACAGAAACCGGAAAATAGTTAGATAAACAGCGCGATTTTCAAGAAAATATACTGAGCGATATGCGAATGCATCTTTTACGTTGCGAATTTGACTTTTTTTCCATACTTCCAGTTTTGAGACTTCCAGTTTTGAAGCAGGATTTTAAGTAATTAAAAAATACTTCAGATTGATATGTAGCTTAATCTAAAGCTTATTACCAAGCCATCATCAAATCTCTTTCAATCATCGTCAAAGTTTTGTTGGCTGTGTTGTAGCAATACCTCGCTGATACGGGGGTGAATCCGAAGCCTCTAGAAGGTTAACATAGGCTCTCCACCTCCTACTTCTACTCAATACGTCCCCGTCGTACAAAACGGTAAAATGTCTCTCAATTATCCAAGCTTGTGTATACGGGGAAACTAGACTTGGGCAAAATGATTCTTTGCGACGATTCGATCGAGCTGGCTCTTTTCCTTACTGCGAATCACGAGCGAGCGGTGATTCGTCCGTTCGCGCTAGCCATACCTTTGATTGGACAGGATATATAGGTGATATCTTTCGTGAGGTATTGCTTAATTAATGCAGCTTGTTCTCGAATAATAGAGTATAGAGCTAATGGTGACAAAAAATCAATACACAAAAATACACATTTTTTTACATCTTCGATGGGAGCACAACAATCACTAATGAGTTTTCATCTCATTAATTGTGCCCTCCGTTTTTTTCATCTGTGGCATCTGTTCATAAATTAAATAATGATCTTTTTAGACAATAGCTATAATCAGGCAGGAAGAAAAATAAAATATCACTCTGTGAACGAATATTACAAAAATCATCATAATAGTGAGTATTTAAGCAATACAGGGTTTCGCACGATTTATTGGTCAGTTCCCATGATTTTTTGGCCGTATCACATAGAATTTTGGTTCGTTCCCATAATTTATTGGTATTTTCCGATTGGATATCAATACAATTGGACCAAAATATTCTGGGAAACTACAAAAAAATCGTGAGAACGTACCAAAAAATATGGGAACTGACCAATAAATCGTGGAAAACCCTGTAAGGCAAAGCCGTCCTCCAGTATAAAAAACATAGCGTGAGGCAATTGAAATACTTTTTTTTTATTACAAAACAACTGATGTTATTTATCGCAGTAACTGGTTTCCTACAGCGAATACAGCGAAAAAATTCAGATTAGGTGATAATTATTATAACCACTATGAATCCATGTTGTGTGTGTTGAAATATACCTTGCTTTTTTAAATCAGATGTTTATCAGCGGCTCTACCACCTAGCACGCGAACGCACTGTCTATCAAAAATACGTAGCGAGAAGATCAGGGTAGCTCGTGAGCGGCCTGTTGGTCCAAAATCCATTCATAAAAAAACAGCCTAGCTCGCGAGCGCCAACATGCATAGTGAGAGGATCAAGCTAGCTCGTGAGCGCGCTGCCTGGACAAAATACGTAGTGAGAAGAAAAGGGGCGCTTGCGATCTACCTTGTTCTTCTCACTACGTATTTTGTCCAGGCAGCGCGCTCACGAGCTAGCTTGATCTTCTCACTATGCATGTTTATCTTCGCGAGCTAGGCTGTTTTTTATGAATGGATTTTGGACCAACAGGCCGCTCACGAGCTACCCTGTTCTTCTCGCTACGTATTTTGGATGGGCAGCGCGCTCACGAGCTAGGCTGTTTTTTCTGCATGGATTTGGATAGGCAGTGCGCTCGCGAGCTAGGCTGTTTTTATGCATGGATTTTAATCATATACCCAATGAAACATTTTGGACCTAGCTAGAACAAAAACTGGACTGTCTTGCTTTATCTTCTATATCGCTCCTGCTTGCACTCATTCGCGAGCGTTGAAATATACTCTCCCGATTTCATGTTCTCGCGAATTGCCTGCTGCTGTAAGAATGTATGAGTGAATGTACAGCGTTTTTCTCTGTGCTTCTTCTTCTCCCCCCTCGTTCGTACTCCCTTTTTACATCGATTCGATGTACGATTCCTGATTCGACCGCGCAGTAACATTTGTAAGGTTCCGTGGCAATGAGATACTGTACGAAAATATACACAACGTTTTCATTTAGCATCTGTGGGCCACACGGAACGCCGATACCTCAAACACCACCATCAAATATCACATTCTCGATATTAGCAGTGTGATGGTGCCTCCCCTCACATTAAATTACATGTAAACCACTTGCTACACTCCTCCCCTTTCTCCTAGAACTCATACAAATGAAATATGTCAGAGAAGGGGAGAGAGGGAGGAACAGCAGCTTTTTGCTCTCTCTCAAAAAATAAGTCCAAAATTGTCTGCCTTTGGGTACCAGTATGGGTACTGAGATAGGGCCCCATCTCAGGTCCATAGTTTTACCCATTCATCGCATTTTGGTCGTTTGGGTAGGCCGTTCGCGAGCTACCCTGATCTTCTCGCTATGTATTTTGGACAAGCAGTGCGCTTGCAAGCCAGGCTGTTTATCTCTGTGTGTTTTGCACATACGATGCGCTCGAGCTCTACGATGTTTTATACGTGTGTTTTGAATAGGCAATGTGGGTCGACGACAGTAGCTTGTGATTTTTTTTTAATAAAAAACGGTAATTTGAGTTTTAGTTTTACTTAACCACAATTAACCTTTAAGTTGGCAACCGGATACCCGGGTAGTTTTTTCAACTTCGAACTGCAATAACTTTTGATTCATTGCTTTTATTGACCTGAAATTGTCCGTAGCCTCCCAACTTTTAATTTATGATTTTTTGGTGCATAAGTTGTAATTTTAAACAGCCTGTAAGTATTTTATTTTGATTTTTTTTTTTACTTTACCACGTAAGTTGGCAACCAGCATACCCGGGTATTCCATACATTTTGTATGGAGAATGGCGTTTCTCTTCTTCCTTTTTTCGTATTGTGCTTATTTTCGAGTCAAATTCAAGCGATTCCAATTTTCAATTTAACCGTTATTTTTATAATAAAATGAATAAACTTAATGAATAAATGAAATAGAAGATAATATATGGTCGGCATTACTTGCTTACAGCATTAAAATATAGAAAGCATTGTTTACCTATGAAAATCGTTAATTTTTTGCATCAAAACGTGTGGAATACCCGGGTATGCCAGTTGCCAACTTACATGTGTAAATCTGGTTGCCTACTCTACGGTTAAAGTATTTGCTGTTTTTGCATGCAACTATGACAGTTTCATAGATTTTTATTTTATTTTTTCTCGGGGCAACTAGTTTTAAACGAGCTTTTTTATATTTTTTTTTATGCGAGCGGTCGAATCATATTTTTCTGGAATGAATAGTGGCGAGCTGACGCTCACTAATGGGAGCGAGCGAACCTTATGATTCCCGCTCTTCTTGCCCATGCCAAGGGAAACACAATCCCTTGGGCGGATGGGTTGCATGGCTAAATTGAGAAGGGGGTAGATGATTGATCTTCATGACTCTACCTGGGAGCGTCTGTTCTCCATGTTAGGAGCGGCTTCCCCCCAGCGTATGTTTCTTCCCGAAGGGCTGCGCTGGCGTCTTTCGTCTTGGCTCGCTGCAGGACTCTAAAAAGCCAACGAGCGTAGGCCCTACGACGAAACTGGAGGTTAGGGGAGAGGCCCTACACGCCATCCTCGTAAAAACTGCTTTGCAACGAACAGTCAACAAGAAAAAGTACCGTATTGGACCAATCGATTTAGACTCACGCACCGAAAAAGGACTTACGATTGGAAGCTCGGGACATGGAACTGCAAAACCCTCTCATCAGATGTGAAGACCCGAATTGCGTTCGATGAGGTCTGGGCCCGCGGTTTCGAAATAGTAGCACTTCAGGAGGTATGCTGGAAAGGCGTGACGGTGCGCCAGTACCGTAGCAACAGCACGATCTACCAGAGCGGTGGAGAGACGCGCGAGCTCGGTACTGCGGTCATGGTGCTGGGTGCGATGCAGCAGAGAGTGATCGGGTGGTGGCCGGTCAACGAACGGAAGTGCAGGTTGACGATTCATGGCAGATTCTTCAACCTGAGCATTATTAATGTGCATAGTCCGCCCCTTGGGAGCACCGATGGCGAGAAGGAGGCCTTCTATACGCAGCTGGAGAGGGAGTAAGACCGCTGCCCAAAACATGACGTGAAGATCGTCATCGAAGACCTTAATGCTCAGGTCGGACAGGAGGAGGCATATAAACCAACGATTGGAAGCCTCAGCGACCACCAGCTGACAAATGACAACGGCCTCAGGCTGATAAACTTTGCCTCCTCCAAGCACATGAGCATCTGCAGCACCTTCTTCCGGCATGCACACCGCCATAGCTACACTTGGAGACACCCGAAGGGTATTTCAAAGCCCCAAATCCACCACGTTCTGATTGACGTAAGGCACTTCTCGGATATTCATCTTCTTCTTCTATTTGGCGTAACGTCCTACGCGGACATGCTGGCCTATATACAGACTTTTGAGACTAAATTCATTACCTCGTAGCCGGATAGTCAATCCTAGCTTCGGGGGGACAGTCCGTTCTAGGTTTTAACCCATGGCGGACATGTTATTGAGTCGTTCAAGTTGACGACTGTACCACAGGACCGCCCCTGTTCTCGGATATTATCGACGTAAAAACGTATAGAGGCGCAAACGTCGACTCGGACCACTTCCTGGTCATGGTAAAGCTGCGCCAGAAACTCTCCGTGGTTAACAACCAACGGAGTCAGGCCATCCCAAGGCTCAACCTGAACCGGTTGAAGTGTGTTGATGTGGCGGAGGAGTATGCGACAGCGCTCGGGGAAGCTCTACCGGGCGAAAACAACATCGCAGCGATGCCCCTCGCAGACCATTGGCGTATGGTGGAACGAGCCATCAGCTCTACAGCCGAACACCAGATCGGCCGTTTACCACGTAGAGAGAAAAAGGAATGGTTCGACGAAGAGTGCAGGCGAGCACTATCCGAGAAGAATGCAGCGCGCACCCGCATGCTACGGCATGAAACCCGCCAGTACGTGGAGATCTACAGACGACTGAGGAAACAGCAAACACCGCTATTCCAGGCCAAGCAGCGCCGTTTTGAAGAGTCGGACGAACAGCTGCTGGAGCAGTTTTCTCAGTCGGGGGACACCCGCTTGTTCTACAGGAGATTAAAGGAGGCACGGAGTGAGTTTGCTCCTAAAACCGCAATGTGCCAGGGTGCGGAAGGAAATCTCCTGACGGACGAGCGGGAGGTGATCTCATCGCCGGATGAGATTGCCAGCGCCATCAAGCAGCTTAAGAGTAATAAGTCTGCCGGCAGCGATGGGCTGGCGGCCGAGCTCTTCAAGATGGGGCCGGAGAGGCTTACCGTCGAAATGCATCGGCTGATCGTGAAAGTCTGGGAGCAGGAGGAACTACCGGAGGAATCGAAGCTGGGTGTTATTCACCCAGTCTACAAAAAGGGCGACAGACTGGATTGTGCGAATTTCCGAGCCATCACAGTCCTGAATGCCGCCTACAAGATCCTGTCCCAGATCCTGTTCTGCAGACTTGCGCCCCTTGCTACAAATTTTGTTGGCAGCTACCAAGCTGGGTTTCTTGGAAGCAAATCCACCACCTACCAAATTTTCACTCTACGGCAGATCTTCCAGAAGTGCCGAGAGCGCCAGATCCCAAAACACCACCTGTTCATCGACTTCAAGGCAGCCTACGACACCATATACCAGAAAGAGTATCATCAAGGTGAAAGTGTCGAACTTAACGTCGGAATCATTCGAATCTCACAGGGGTCTGGGGCAAGGTGACGAACTCTCCTGTCTGCTCTTCAACATCGCCCTGGAAGGTGTCATTCGAGGCGCGGGGCTGGACAACGACATCCGTGGTACGTCCAATACTGGTCTCTCCAATTTCTTGGCTTCGCGGATGACATCGACATCATCGACAGGACAACAGCGAAGGTGTGTGAGGCGTACACCCGACTCAAGCGCGAAGCAGCAAGCATTGGATTGAGAATCAATGCCACGAAGACGAAGTACACCGCTGGACATAAAAATAGGAAAAAAAATTTGAGTGGTTTTTGTTTTGGCTCAATGCATGCGCTAGATGTGTCATCGGCAAGAGTGCTAGGCGTACTGAAGTTGCAATCACCGATTTTTGCCTTTTATACTACCATTTTTGGTGCGCTACTAACCTGTGTTACGAGTGCCGATGACGTGTCGCGGCAGTATAAGAGGAGAGTGTTGGGAAACTGAACGCAGCACCGCTACTCAACCCTGTCGCCACGTGACAAGGGGTTGACGTACGCGTTCGGCTAAGCTCGGCGCTGCTCGGCTAAGTTCGGGAATGAAGGGCCCGGGATCGGCCTCTTCATCTTTTATCCGCCGACCCGGATGGACGTAGCGCGTGCTCGTCCCGTTTTAACTTGTACAGTGCGTGTCTCGTGAACGCGTCTATTTTATATAATATTGAATTTGTTAAAATAAATAAGTAATAAGTATTAACATTGCAAACCATAAAAGTGCCGACGAGTAAAAGGACTTAAGTAGTGAAAAAAGTGTAACGTAATACGTGTGCAAAATTATGTCAACGCGTAAACGGCGCCGAAAAGACACAAGTCCGGAAGACATCGAGATGGATGAAGAGCAGCGAAGCATTTCGAGGTTCCGGGACCGGTGTTTCTGCAACCGGTAAATGGTCAGCCCCTCTTGCCCAGCGCTCTTGCCATGGATCAGCCCACGCGAGTCCAACCATCGACAAGCCAGCAAGCGCCATCGTTCCAGCCAGCGACAAGCCAGCAAGCGCCATCGTTCCCGCAAGCCATAAGCCAGCACCCGCCATCGCTATCGAATTCATGCGCAAACGGTGAGCCTTCAATGATCCAATTAATGTAACTTTTGCAACATCAAATGCAACAACAACAGCAAATGCAGCAAATGCAGCAACAGTTGATGACAAAATTAATGCAGCAGCAGCAGCCGGTATCACAACCGATAACAGCATCACACACACAGCAGCAGTTCCAGCCGGGTCCACCCAACCCGGAGCAAATCTTTGATGCATTGGCCAGTAACATCACCGAGTTCCGCTTCGAGGCCGAAGCCGGAATCACGTTCGAGGCCTGGTACTCACGGTACGAGGATTTATTCATCAATGATGCTGCGCGGATTGACGATTCCGCAAAGGTGAGGCTGCTCATGCGTAAGCTGGGTGCAATGGAGCACGAAAGGTACGTCAATTTTATATTACCCCATTATCCTCGTGATTTTACGCTAGAAGCCTTAATCGAGAAGCTGAAATCAATTTTTGGCAAGGCAGAATCGCTATTAAATAAGCGTTATAAGTACATGCAGCTCAATAAATCCCGTTCCGAAGATTTTCTGGTGTACGCGTGTCGTGCCAATCGAGCGTGTGTCAATTTCCAGCTAAAAGGGATGAGCGAAGAGCAGCTTAAGTGTCTCGTTTTTGTATGTGGGTTAAAGGAGGAAACGGATAAAGATTTTAGGCTCAAATTGCTCACTCGCATAGAAGAGCGCGCTGATGTAACACTCGAGCAGCTTTCGGCGGAGTGCAACCGTATTGCAAATTTAAAGCTCGACAATGCAATGATTGTGGGTGAAAAAGGAGAGCAGGTGTATGCAATACAAAATGGCGATCGGCGGAACAAGCCTGATTTTCGGGCAAAGGGATCACGCCCGCGCTGCGGAAATCACGATGGCCGATCAGGAAACGATAAGCCGTCCAATCCTTGTTGGCTGTGCGGTGAACTGCATTGGGTAAAAGATTGTCCGCAAGCTGCACAAAAGAGTCGAGTATGCAACAAGGCTGGTCATCGGGAAAATCGCTGTCGCAATCGAAAAGGTTCTCGCCAGGGAAGAAATCAATTTTTTTCTACCAATACCGTTAGGGTGTGCAGCGTACAAGCAAACCGCAAATTTGCCAGTGTATCTATCAATGGAACGGTCATACTCCTGCAGTTGGATACAGCGTCTGACATAACCGTCATAGACGAAACAGCATGGAGGAAACTAGGGCAACCATCATTGGTGAAGCCTTCAGTAAATGCAAAAACTGCCTCTAACGAAGAACTGAAGCTTTTGGGGGAATTTTCATCAACAGTTTCCATAAATAATGTCATAAAACCAGCGATCATTCGCGTGGCGCCGGGTGAGCTTCTTTTATTAGGAGCAGATCTAATGGATCTTTTTGAGCTTGCATCAGTTCCTATGAATACGTTTTGTGCTACAATTTCAACTCACACGCATATCCCTGAGAATCTGCAGAAAAGTTTTCCGGAGGTTTTTAATGGCACGGGGCTCTACACGAAAGCGCAAATCAGATTGCAGCTTAAAGAAAATAGTCGACCCGTTTTCCGTCCAAAACGGCCAGTTGCATATGCAATGCAGGCAGTAGTCGACGATGAGCTCGAACGGCTAGAAAGAGCAAAAATAATAACGCCTGTTGATTACTCCAACTGGGCCACTCCAATCGTCGTCCTTCGTAAGAGTAATGGTAACGTTCGAATATGTGGTGATTATTCAACCGGGTTAAACGATGCGTTGCAGCCTCATGAGTATCCCCTACCATTGCCAGACGATATTTTTGCGAAATTAGCCCACTGCCAATATTTCAGGAAAATAGATTTGTCGGACGCTTTTTCGCAAGTTGAGATCGAGGAGTGTTACAGACCTCTCTTGACAATAAACACGCATCGGAGACTTTATCATTATAACCGTTTGCCTCCCGGCATAAAAATTGCGCCCGCGGCTTTTCAACAAATCATCGACACGATGCTCGCCGGCCTGCACGATACGTCAGGTTACATGGACGACGTTGTCGTTAGGGGTAAAACCGAAATAGAACACGATATAAATTTGGCCAATCTGATTCAACGCATAAGGGAGTTCGGATTCACTATCCGTGCCGAGAAATGTGCATTTAGGATGCAGAAAATCGAATACCTCGGCCATATAATCGATCGTAATGGAATCAGACCCAACCCGATAAAGATCAATGCGATCAATAATTTACCAGCACCAACAAACATACAGGAGGTTCGCTCATTTTTGGGGGCCATTAACTATTATGGCAAATTTGTTCCCATGATGCGGGATTTGAGATACCCCCTGGACGAGTTGCTAAAGGACGGTAACCAGTTCGTCTGGACGAAGCAGTGCGAGGAGGCCTTCAACAAATTTAAACGTATTTTAACATCTGACCTGCTTTTAACTCACTATGACGAGCTGAAATCATCGTAGCCGCAGATGCCTCCTCCGTCGGACTGGGTGCAACAATAAGTCACACATTTAAAGACGGGTCAACAAAAGTGGTTCAACACGCGTCCCGTGCATTAACAAAAGCCGAAGCGGCATATAGCCAAATAGACCGCGAGGGATTGGCTATCATTTTTGCGGTGAAGCGGTTTCATAAAATGCTGTACGGTAGACATTTCCGGCTTCAAACCGATCATCGACCCCTGCTACGAATCTTTGGCTCGAAAAAGGGAATCCCTGTCTACACGGCGAATCGGCTCCAAAGATTCGCACTAACATTGCAACTGTACGATTTCCACATCGAGTACATACCAACGGACAAATTCCGCAACGCAGACGTACTATCCCGGCTTATTGACAAGCATGCTAAGCCGGACCCGGAATATATGATCGCCAGCATCGAGCTTGAGGAAGCAGTAAGTTCTGTAGCCATAAAATCACTAAACACTTTTCCGATTCGTTTTAGAGAAGTTGAAAAAGCTACATGCAACGATGTTTTACTTCGTAACGTATATCGGTACGTCACGGACGGTTGGCCAAGGAACGTCACATTCGGCAAGGATCTGGCACGCTTTTACAGCCGGAAGGACGCCTTAACAACCGTTGGGAACTGCATTTTGTTCGGGGAGAGGGTAGTCATCCCCGCGGCTTTGCAGACGAGGTGCCTGAAGCAGCTCCACCAGGGACATCCAGGCATACAGCGGATGAAGGCGATAGCGCGCAGTTTCGTCTACTGGCCATCATTGGACGACGACATCACTGGCTGCGTCGCTACTTGCGATGCTTGCCAGGCCGCAGCTAAGTCTCCACGTATGTCTGCACCAGCGCCCTAACCAAAACCATCAGCTCCCTGGCAGCGAGTACACATCGACTGCGCCGGACCAATCGATGGTACATACTTCTTGATCGCAGTTGACGCCTTCACGAAGTGGCCCGAAATCGTGAAAACTGCAAGTATAACCTCACATTCCACAATCATTCTTTTGAGAGGAATATTTGCCAGATTCGGACCACCAGTCACACTGGTTAGCGACAACGGGACTCAGTTTACCAGTGAAGTCTTCAAGGAGTTCTGCGACGCTAACGGCATTGAACACATCACGACTGCACCGTTCCATCCCCAATCGAACGACCAGGCCGAGCGGTTCGTGGATACCTTCAAGCGGGCCTTGAAGAAAATTCGAATCGAGAAGGCATCGCTTGAGGAGGCTTTGGATCTGTTCCTGCAAACATACCGTTCCACCCCGAATCCAATGTTGGACCAACGCACGCCTGCTGAAGTCATGTTCAACCGGGCGACACGGACGGTTCATCATCTGCTGCGGCCCTCACCATCACGGGAGTCTTCAGCGAATAGCGTTTTCCCCAAATGGCGTAAACTGGAGATTTGGTTTACGCCAAAATATTTCGCGGCAATTCATGGAGTTGGATTGCAGGGGAGATCATCCGCAGCATCGGCACCGTAATGCACGAAGTCATCACAACGGAGCAACGGAGGCTTCGGCGCCACGTGAATCAGCTACGTCGTCGTACTACAGCTTATAGGAAACAAGGAGAGCGGGATGAAGATAATCTGCCGCTACAGATCCTGTTAGAGGAGTGGGGTTTGCCCGCGGAACAAAGCTCCGCTCCCTTGTCCGAGCCATCAGCGCCTGTGTCCACATCGCAGCCGGATGTCTCAGCATCATCTCCGGCAGCCCCTGTGTTTCGGGAAGCAGCACATCCATCCTTGGGTGTCGAGGACGTCAACCACCAGCAGGCACGACTACCACGACGTTCTTCTAGGAGTAGAAGACTGCCTCGTAGGTTCAGCGCGTACCGGCTGAATTAAAAGGGGGAGGTGTTGGGAAAACTGAGCGCAGCACCGCTACTCAACCCTGTCGCCACGTGACAAGGGCTTGACGTACGCGTTCGGCTAAGCTCGGCGCTGCTCGGCTAAGTTCAGGAATGAAGGGCCCACCCAGCCAACAATTTACGAAGGCGCCCCGTGTAAAAAAAATTTAATTTAAGCTTTCCTTAAGTTTTTACACTAGCAGCAGCTAAGTAAAAACTTTCAGCACGGCACAAACCGACGCACACATTCAAATGCTTGGATTGCTGGTCCTGCTCACGCATACAAATGTATTTATCCCTCCCCTTATATTTTCGGATTGCTGGATGTAGTAGTAATGCTTTTTTCTTTTTGCTTTATGCACACTTTCGCATGCTATTTATTGGTGTTACTCTTTCCACATACGTTTTGGAACACTCACACTCTGTATACGGCTGGATACTTCACCCCTTCCAAATGCTGCGGTTGCTTTCTGTTACCCTTCCTCTCGTTCTTCCTTCTACCCTCTGCATTAGGATATCCTCGACTGGTGCTGCGCGTGTTCAGCCGGCGCCTGTCTGGAAATGACGTCACGGACTGGTGCTGCGCATTTTTAGCCGTATCCTAGGCGTCCTTGAAGTGCGCTCTTCTACGAAAAAGCTGTGATGAACCCTGTAGATAAAAATTAATCAATAATTAATCCATTTTTTATAAAAAAATAAACAAACTAAATAATATTTTGCACATCTGATTATAGAAACGCTTACCTTGATATTTTAAAACCGGACACCGTTTTCCTTCCGTCGATCGTTTTGCGGGATGTTGGCAACCGTCGATTAACATGCGCGTGCACTATAACTTTTTAGACAACAGGCGTTAGTTGAATGTACTCATTGAAGCACACACGAGGATAAGAAACTTACCTTAAAAATTTACAAGGATAAATCATTCCATAATTGAAGAAGATGGAACACGGCACAAAACGTAAACGAGCAAAGTACGGGGCACAAGAAATCACACATCACTCCAACACATCCTTCCACAGTGAAAGTTCTGGACAGACTGAGGATGCCTAACACCCGGATGAGCGCGATAGCTGAAAAATCATGGGAGATCGAGAGAGATGGGTAGTCTCGGTTCAGCGGAATACGCATGCAGATGCATGTGTGTGTGTGTCACTCGAAGGATATCGGTTTCCCCTTCTCCCGTATTTCGTTCATAGGCCACACGATCGGCGTTGCGCCGTCCAAAATCTAGAGAAAGAAGACATGCTCTCTCGCTTTGGCACACAGGAAAGTTTTCCAATAGCTTCGGTTTTGCTGGTTGGGTCCCGCCCAAGGGCTCAATTCCGCTGAACCGAGACTACCCATCTCTCTCGATCTCCCATGATTTTTCTGCTATCGCGCTCATCCGGGTGTTAGGCATCCTCAGTCTGTCCAGAACTTTCACTGTGGGAGGATGTGTTGGAGTGATGTGTGATTTCTTGTGCCCCGTACTTTGCTCGTTTACGTTTTGTGCCGTGTTCCATCTTCTTCAATTATGGAATGATTTATCCTTGTAAATTTTTAAGGTAAGTTTCTTATCCTCGTGTGTGCTTCAATGAGTACATTCAACTAACGCCTGTTGTCTAAAAAGTTATAGTGCACGCGCATGTTAATCGACGGTTGCCAACATCCCGCAAAACGATCGACGGAAGGAAAACGGTGTCCGGTTTTAAAATATCAAGGTAAGCGTTTCTATAATCAGATGTGCAAAATATTATTTAGTTTGTTTATTTTTTTATAAAAAATGGATTAATTATTGATTAATTTTTATCTACAGGGTTCATCACAGCTTTTTCGTAGAAGAGCGCACTTCAAGGACGCCTAGGATACGGCTAAAAATGCGCAGCACCAGTCCGTGACGTCATTTCCAGACAGGCGCCGGCTGAACACGCGCAGCACCAGTCGAGGATATCCTAATGCAGAGGGTAGAAGGAAGAACGAGAGGAAGGGTAACAAAAAGCAACCGCAGCATTTGGAAGGGGTGAAGTATCCAGCCGTATACAGAGTGTGAGTGTTCCAAAACGTATGTGGAAAGAGTAACACCAATAAATAGCATGCGAAAGTGTGCATAAAGCAAAAAGAAAAAAGCATTACTACTACATCCAGCAATCCGAAAATATAAGGGGAGGGATAAATACATTTGTATGCGTGAGCAGGACCAGCAATCCAAGCATTTGAATGTGTGCGTCGGTTTGTGCCGTGCTGAAAGTTTTTACTTTAGCTGCTGCTAGTGTAAAAACTTAAGGAAAGCTTAAATTAAATTTTTTTTACACGGGGCGCCTTCGTAAATTGTTGGCTGGGGATCGGCCTCTTCGGCCCCGGACGGACGTAGCGCGTGCTCGTCCCTTTTAACTTGTACAGTGCGTGTCTCGTGAACGCGTCTATTTTATATAATATTTAATTTGTTAAAATAAATAAGTAATAAGTATTAACATTGCAAACCATAAAAGAGAGCCAAATCGTTTTACACTCCATTCTTCAGTCAGAGGTCAAGGTGTAAGGTTGCTGTTAAAAAAAAATCCACAAAATCATCATGGGTCGCGGTAAGCACTGCCCACCAGAGGAGCAGAAACACATTCAGGGGCTGTTTCGTGAGAACGTCCCAATAAAGAGAATCTGCAAGGCGTTCGGCCGTTCGCGGACGTTTGTGGACAACGCCATTCGTAGCGAGGCTATGGTTAAGTCGACCGGTCGTCCGCGAAAAACTACGGCTGACGTTGACGCGCAGATAGCTCAAAATGTCAGGGCGGACCCTTTCACAACTTGCACTCGCATCAAGCAAGAGCTTGAATTGCAAGTTTCGTCGAAGACGGTGTCTCGCTGTTACGTTCGCGATTATTAAATTCGTAACGGACGTGTCAAATTGTAAATTCGCGTGGTGCGCGATCACCTTAAACTAGAAACAAGGTACGCTACGTGTAAAAGCAGAATAAATATGCGTCACAAACACTAACACACGGCACTCACGCGTACGTACACTTATGTACTAATTATCCTCGGAAAGGATACACTAACACCTTAAAAATGTATGGGCTTCCGGGGGTATAAAAGGGACCAAACTTTGAATAAAGAATCATTCGGATTTTGCAACTCTAAGAAACTTCGCCTTTTTTAATTTTGCATATTCGGATCAGAAAGAAATTTCTCATCCCTCTTCACCCCCTTCTGCGGCATAGGCTCCTCAAATTACTTGAGAGAGCAACTAGCGGGAAGGTTGATTATTGGTGTCGAACGGTTGAGAAGATCGCTGTTACCCGAGCGGGTTTGATTTACAAGGCCGCATCCTTCGCGTGGCCCACAGATCCGTTCGTCGTCGTAACATTTGGTGGCTCCAGAGAGGAATCATCCTCACATTTGTTTGGTAGAGAGATTTGCCCGTAGTATGAAAGCTTCCGCAAATTCTCTAGTCTTCTACATTCTCACCGAAGAGAAATTGCTTCGCTCCTAGACGAACCTATCCTCGCTCCAGAGGAAGCACTCACACTAGGAGGAAGACAGCATCGCTTCCGATAGGATTGCATCCGCTCTCCACCTACGCTTTTGCACTCACGTATAGGCTCCACTAACACGTGTACAGCTCCAGCGAGCTGCGTATGCGATAGCGTGAGAGAGCACTAAGCGAGAGCTCCAAGGGAGAGCCCTTGCGCACCGTTAAACCAGTGCGACATCGCACACCCACACCACTGATTAAGAATCTGTGCACTATACACGCACACGAATCCGATTAGCTTCGTCATGACTACCAAGAGAAATCTTACCCCGTTCGTTGACAACGACAATGGTAGCTGCTGCTTATGCAGCCGGATTGATGATCCCAATATGGTCCAATGCGACGAATGGGATCGCTGGTTCCATAAGGCATGTGCCAAACTGAACCGGTTGCCTAAAGCAGACGAACCATTCTTGTGCATAAAATGCACAAAAGACTATGCTAAGATTAAGGCTCCAGCGCCGACTGGCTCAGACCAAAACACGGTAATTGCAGCCCTAATCGAAGCGCTTAAAGGTAGCAGCTTAGATTCAAACACATATCTCAAACGCTTGACCTTTGATCAGCTACCTGATTTCGATGACAAGGCCAAAGAATGGTTGAAATTCAAGCGCGTGTATGAGGAAACGACTAAGCAGGCTAAATATACAAAAGTTGAAAACATGACCCGGCTTCAACATGCCCTTAAGGGAGAGGCGTATAAATGCGTGCACCGTCTATTTCTCGAGCCAGATAACGTGCCGGAAATAATTACGAAGCTCGAAGAGCAATTCGGCTGAGCAGAACTCGTGTACGACGAGCTGCTTAAAGACGTGCAAAACATACGTGTTGAAAATCAACACAAAATACCTGATTTGTCCGACGCGATTCAGGACATGATCACTAACATAAAGGCAATAAATATGGCTATGTATTTACAAGACCATCGCCTCGTAAATGAGTTGGCTTGTAAACTGCCTACTGATAGGCATCTAAAATGGATCGAATATAAATCCACCAATATCAAACCGGGTGTTCTTCCTTCGCTGGAAGATTTTGGCAAATGGTTGCTGCCTCAAACAAAGGTACTTAAAGAATTGCCAAAACGGCCAGAAAGGCCAAAACACTCGATGAACGTTCACCAGTCTTCAGCGCACAACACAAAAAGACCGTTCAATCACAACCACTTTGGTAATGCACAAAACAATTCACCGGCCACTAACACATACGCAAGAAATGCAATAGATTACACCGCACAGAATTGCACAGCCGCACGAGAACGCGGCCCACATCCATGCTAAGAAACGCATCACCGATTGCACTTCACAGCCGATGCGGAGGAGAATTGTCATCAAATACTTTACCAAATTGTTCCTGTCGTGTTACGCAACGAAGATAAAATGCTGAAAACATTTGCATTGTTAGATCCAGGGTCATCATTTACCTTGATCGAGGAAGAGACAGCTAATCAGCTTCAGTTAGAAGGGCCGACTGAGCCGATTACGATGACGTGGACGCAGAATTTGTCCATACGAGAGAAAGAAAGTAGAAGAGTAAGTTGCCTAGTGAAAGGAGAGAAGGAGAAAAAAACCTGGTCCTGGAAAAGATGAGAACCGTGAAGAATCTCTAGCTCCCTAGGCAATCTATAGATTGCAACAATCTCAGAGAGAAATATCCTCATCTGAGAGGAATTGACATCAGCGATTACGAGAGCGCAAGGCCAACTATCCTAATTGGTCTCGATCATAGCCATCTACTAATACCACTAGGGCGCAAGATGGGCCGAAGCGACGAGCCAATGGCAATCAACACCAAGCTGGGTTGAACTGTCTTCGGGATGAACGTGAAAGGACACGAAGCGCCGCATAATCAGCCGATGTTCCACTACGATGCAGAGAGTACGATACTATCAAAAGAGATCGATCGTGGAAAGAAAATAATCGAAAAACCGTTCGTGGAAACGGTACCGAATCGAGCTTGGTCAGAGGACCAGCGTATCGCGGAACCAGATGAAGAAGATCGCGGTACATCGATCCCCGCACCTCACCATCATGAAGCTGTGGTTCCAGATTCTTCCCTGACATTGTGTGGGACACATTCCTACTACCTCTCATCAATACACACCGGTGTAGATCATCTTGAGCCCCCCGACGTCACCACGCAACGATTTGTAGAGAGGGAAGTGCGACAACCCTGCCCAGACGAATCGTCAGCAGTTCTGATGGAGATGAGGATCAACCCACAACCATATGTACATCCACCGCTTACCAACGAGGAAGACGAGATCCTGTCGAGACGAGGAATTGGCTCCCTGACTACAAAGACTCTTCGACACAGGGGGAGGCCCCACCGACGGATGGCTTTGCTGCGGCCTGCGATTGGGCTAGCGAGCAACGCAGGCAGCCAGTGAGATAATCGTTCACTCTTTTATTTTCGTAATTCACGAGAATGAATTACGAGGGGAAGGATGTTACGTTCGCGATTATTAAATTCGTAACGGACGTGTCAAATTGTAAATTCGCGTGGTGCGCGATCACCTTAAACTAGAAACAAGGTACGCTACGTGTAAAAGCAGAATAAATATGCGTCACAAACACTAACACACGGCACTCACGCGTACGTACACTTATGTACTAATTATCCTCGGAAAGGATACACTAACACCTTAAAAATGTATGGGCTTCCGGGGGTATAAAAGGGACCGAACTTTGAATAAAGAATCATTCGGATTTTGCAACTCTAAGAAACTTCGCCTTTTTTAATTTTGCATATTCGGATCAGAAAGAAATTTCTCATCCCTCTTCACCCCCTTCTGCGGCATAGGCTCCTCAAATTACTTGAGAGAGCAACTAGCGGGAAGGTTGATTATTGGTGTCGAACGGTTGAGAAGATCGCTGTTACCCGAGCGGGTTTGATTTACAAGGCCGCATCCTTCGCGTGGCCCACAGATCCGTTCGTCGTCGTAACACTCGCCGTTTACGAAAGGCTGAGTTCTGTGCCCGGAGACCACGGAAGGTTCGGAAGCTGCAGCCGCACCACGTAGAAGCGCGCATTCGGTTTGCCGAAGAACATCTAACTGCATCCATCACTTGGTGGATGAAAATATTTTCCACAATCCTCTCCACAATCCACAATCATTCTGGATGTCCACAATCATTCTGGATGATTCGGACGGCATAAAATACGTCTGGCGCCTTCCCAATCAGGCGTATCATCCGAAAAACACGATAAAAACCCTCAGTCACGGAGGGGGCCACGTAATGGTGTGGGGTTGCTTCTCCTGGCACGGAACGGGTCCTTTGGTCCGTCTCATCGGGACACTGGACTCGGAAGGGTACAGAAATATACTTAATCGTAAAATGTTGCCATACGCTCGACAAAAATTCGGCGACGAAGAGCATTACATCTTTCAGCATGATAACGATTCAAAGCACACATCACGAACAGTTAGATGTTATTTGGCAAACCAGGATGTGCAAGTTCTACCGTGGCCTGCGTTGAGTCCTGACCTCAATCCGATTGAAAATCTGTGGTTAATTCTTAAGGACAAGCTCAAGAACCAGCATGCATTCTCAGCCGATGAGCTATGGAAACGCTGCGAGGAATTGTGGAAGCGCATACCTCCAGAAAGATGCCAGAAACTCATCAAGGATATGGCTACTCGCTGCCAGGCAGTGAAAGACAATAATGGTCAACACATTGACCGTTAGAATGTGTTTTCGATCTGTGGAACACCGCAACACTACCTCCCAACCACCACTTAATCAGCTCTTTTCAGGGCTACCAAAAAATTATGAATAGAACTATCTCTTTCGGTCAGAAAAAAAATTCCTTTTTTTATGCCCACAGGTGTACCTGCTTGCCGGTGACTCAGACCATTTGAGAAGCAGTGTATTAGTTGACGGCGACAGTCTCGAGGTGGTAAAGGAGTTTTGCTATCTTGGGACGGTCGTTACTTCGGACAACGACATCAGCAGCGAAATCCGGAGACACATTATGCAGGGGAATGGTGCATATTATGGGCTTCACCGACTGCTGAGATCCAGAAGACTTTGAGCCCGCACGAAATGTGAGATATACCGCACATTGATTCTCCCGGTGGTCCTCTACGGACACGAATTCTGGACCATCCGAGCGGAGGATGCAAACGCTCTGGGCGTGTTTGAGCGACGCATCCTACGGACCATCTTTGGCGGTGTTTTCGAGCATGGAGCGTGGAGGAGAAGTATGAACCACGAGCTTGCTGAGCTGTACGGCGAACCGAGCATCCTGACGGTGGTGAAAGCTGGCAGGATACGATAGCTGGGGCATGTCATGAGGATGCCGGACTCATGCCCCACCAAGAAGGTGTTCGACAGCGATCCCCAGTTCGGCATAAGGCGCAGGGAAGCACAGCGAACTCGATGGCTGGACCAGGCGAAGCGAGACCTGACGGGGATCGGGTGTCTGCATGGCTGGGAGGCTGCAGCCAGGGACCGGGCATCCTGGAGAAATATTTTTGAACGAGCCATGTCATATCGACGTGCTCTATCATGAGCAGGTCAACAAGAGAGAGAGAGACACACACACAGCATTTAAAATAAAAAGGAAAATCTAGAAATGGTACATATATTTTCCAATTTACATTTTTGTACGGAGCGTAGTGTACTATAAAGGATCGAACTTTCGCGTATAGCGAATTCATATAGTAAAATTATATAGTATCTCTTGTGGATAGACGTGCCGATCCCTGGATTTGCCTTCGCAGTTGCGCTGCTGCTGGTCGACATCCAGCCCAATTGACATTTTCGAGCACGAATACTCGGGAATTCGAGCAAATTCCCTTAAACTGGTCCCTTAAACTTCCCTTAAACTTCACCAGGTTTAGAGAATTTAGAAAAAGTCCTTTAAAATCAACTGTGATGCAGTTTTTTCGTTACATGCTTCTAGATTCGCTCGGAAATGATGTTTTGTATCGTTATAGTAGGTCAAGTAGCCATTTTATACGTAAAAAATACCCATTTTTTATAGAATAACGTCACACAAAATTATCTTTTGTTTTTCATCAGAAAAACATAGCTATGAATGAAAAATGAGCTCGACGGCATCGTTCATCGATATACTAACTTCTAATTTACGAAGACACCGAATCTTGGCGTTTTCAACACACTTGATCAAACACAAATCCACAATTTCAAGCGTACCCGCTGCGCAAATTCGAGCAGTTTCCAGCGCAGGAAATGTACCAAAATCTGCGCTGGCCAGCGTAGATTTTGGCTGGTCTCCCGCGCTGGACTTCAGCGATTCCTGCGCAGGGTTAGGCCATCTGTTGGCGAAATGGACGAACTATTTATGGCGGTGGAGCAAAAAAAACGGTCAAAAAAATTAAAATTATTGGCGTCCATTTTTTCGTCCGCTTCTTCTCCCTCCCTCAACCTGCCTTGCCTAACTTGCGCTTCTGCCCGTGCCTTCCGCTGATTGGGTGTTGTGGTGTATGCGTTGATTCATGTATGTGCATTGCGGTTGTGTATTGTTATTGGTGGGTGTTAGCATTTATTAATTAGTGTGTGACCTTGAGACGCTGTGGGAGAAGCTGGATTGGGATTCAAAGTGTTATCGGTGTAATGATGGTTTATTTTATTTCGCGCCGCTGCTGATGAGACCATTCGATGCCCCTGCCAATTGAGGGTGAAGAAGCCTATTTAAAACAAGCGTAGGAGAACGTCTAACACTAATCTAATATTTTTTTATTTAAACATGTTTGATGCTTCAATGACAATCTAAGCATCATGTAGCACAGTGTATAGTGGCAATATTTTTTTTAATGTGCCAAAATATGTCTCTAGTTTTCGGGTCTTGACACACGCACACACACAGCACGGGGAAAGTGACCGTTCATTATATTATGTCGCGATCCCCGCCCGGCGCTTTGGATGAGGATGCGCTGCAAGATAGCTGAACCAGCAATCCGATAAGGTAGCCGTAACCGATCATGCGGAAGGGAGGGGGGGGGGATTGGTGTTGAGTGCGCGCTCGCGTGCGCGCTTTCGGGGGTGCGTGCTGGCGTGTGCGCGTACGTTCATGTGTGCGTGTGTGTGTGTGTGTGTGAGTGCGTGCGTGCTGGCGTGCGCGCGTTCATGCATGTGTGCGTGCGTGTTTGTGTGTGTGTCTGTATGCGTGCGTGCGGAAACCTCAAAACTGTTTGATTCTGATGCGTACATTTTCATCCATAGCGGTTACAAAGTCCATGCATTTTCAATCTCGCTACCTGAGAGACAACACAACCATTAGATTGGCACCACCATCTTTGCGATCGGTTCTGCTGTTGGGGGTGTTAAAAAGACACACGATCGAAGCAAACTTGCATTTGATACCTAGCACATTTCTTTTCAATTCAGGTAGGCTAGTGGAAACAAAAAATGAAATAAACTCATACAAAAGAGAAAGTCTGTCCGTCCAGAATCTGGCGGCTTGTTGGCTTGGAGTCGGTATCATGACGCCGTGCGGCCGGCACTGCCTTGGAACGGGTAAGGCTCGGTAGGTTCATGTCCTTTGGTCAATTGTATTCCGTGCATTTGTCGCGCCACGGCCGCAGACTCGGCAGCAACAAAGTCAAGATAAACTCTTCCCCGGTACGGATGGCGCTTCAAAGTTCTTTTTTTTATTATTATTCTTGTCGTTACGGCCTACGCGATCATGTTGGCCTTTTCATGACTTGACGTACACGTAGCCGGATAGTCAACCCTTGCTACGGCGGACGGTTCATACGCGGTTAGAACCCACGACGGGCATGCAGATGTGCGGAATGATGGCGGTGCCGCGGGCCCACTCCTATCCAGCGTGCAACTTGCACACTGCCACACTGTCTCCTGCCCGGTGCATACGCAGCAGGCAGGAGGAAGTATGCACCTCCACAACAAAAAAAAAACACCGTCATGAACCAGCGGCGGATCTAACGGTAGGCGGACTAGGCGGTCGCCGAAGATCTCTAGTCTGTAGTATGGCGTATGTTTACAAGTGGACAGAGTATTAGCGACAAGGGACCCCGAAAAGATGGTCGTTGGGGTCCCGTGGCTGGAGAATCATTTGAACTCATTGCGCTTTTTTTATTTGATTTGTGAAAATGCAACTTCTTCGCCGCAATGTTTGTTAACGGTTTTTTTAAGCGCCACAACAGTTCGCGACCATTGACCACACGCGTGAAAGAGATAGCGCTATGGAGGGAAAAAGCACGGACGACGGCTGACAGCGATTGGCCGTCTGATGCACTAACACATCCAAACCTTCGGCAGCGCGCACAGGCGAGGGGTAAGAGACAGAGCCAGGGTCGGGTAGCTCGACTGGCTGCTTGACAAATTTGCCGTTAGAAAGAAAAGGAAGGCATGATAAAATTCTCCGAACGCCTTGATTTGTTCCGTCGCTTTGCGCAGCGGGTATCGAGTACTAATCGAGCAGATATGGGAAAACAATTTCGAGCAAATGTCACTTGGGAGGGTCGACACTGCGCTCACGTACACCACCACGCAGCATTTAGCGATGCGCGCTAAGTGTGTGTAGAGCGCACCTGACCCACCTAGGCGAATCAAAACGCTAAAAAGTAGCAAAAAGAGTGGCTCATGAAGTAGCTTCTACTTTTCGTGCTACTTTGGTTGCTTAGAGTCAGAGAAATGTAGAACATGTGGGTTGGAACCTGGAGGAAAGAGTAAAAATTTAGTTATGAAGTGTACACACACACGCGACGACTCACGCTTACGTTCTTGTTCTAAGCCCCCCCCCCCCCCCATCCCCCTACCTCACTCGCCCCACAGATCTACCCAAGTGCCACAAATCCACTAAACGACCACTAAACGGCTTCTAAACGACTCAAGTTCTCTACCTAAACGGAATATAGAAAGACTTCGTTTAGCAGACGCCAAACGACTCATGCATTCTAAAAATAGCAAAAAAGCTGGTGGCGCTATCTGTTGGTGGGATACCCCAACCAGTTGAGCTTCATCGCTTGGAGGAGAGCTTTCTCATTTCCTCTGTACTGTTGTATGGTTTCGCATTGAAGTTATGCATCGCTAGAACTAGAACGGCGATACGATTGTTTAAATACTAAACTCCAACGGAAACCACCAGCACTGAAGCTAGTGAGATTTGAGCAATGGTCATTGGTGTTGATACCCACGTATCTAACCACACGACCATTTATATAGATTTTTGCTCAGAAAGTTAGAAGGCTATATAGGTCATAATAAAATGCAACTTGTCGAAACACATTGCAAGAAAAGGATAGCAATATGATGATGAGTTGTAATACGCCATCTATTGATCAAACCAATGAAGCTGTGGAGCTTTCATTTTTTTTCTATGGATATTCAATTTTCCAGTCGTTTAAGCTTAATCTGTGGCGCTTGGGTATTTTTTTAGATCACTTCCCGACGGCGTGTCGATGTGACGATGAGTGTCGTCGCATGTGTGCTGTCGATTTGGTCAGAAAAACTTTTTCTTCACACCAAATCTCTGTCTTGGAGTGTCGGCGTTCCGATTGGACCATCCCCTACTAGCAATGAGAATGAAAAAGTGTGCGACTTTCAGGCGAGGGGCATGTAGAAGCATGGGGAGACGGTTGGAAATACGCGGAATTACGCGGAGGCGCGAGCGTGTTTTGCTTTCTACACAGTTTTTGCACTCACACAATTACCCATGTGTTAATGTGTGCGTTCACTTTCAGCCTGCGCGCTCAGTTTGGTTTTCTCGCAGCAGCATGCGGGTATCGGTGTCTCGCTCGCACTAGTGCAGCGAGTGTTCCTCTGTGCGCTCCCTTTCTTGCTACCACACGAAATCGCCAGTTCAGCTCGAGCGTTCGCCGTGAAAGGCCGCGCGCGTGTTAGCCTAAGTCCCGGGCGATCGAAGTTTCGCTAAGTGTTGAAGTGTTGTGCACATTGAAATGAAGCTGCGCTTTTCTTTCACCATTTATCTTAAATGTGTGATTTGCGCTGCTTTATTTCAATATTTTTTTACTGCATTGAACAGCAACAAAGGTATTCATGCAGTTAGACGGCTATTTTAAATAAGACGATTTTTTAAATATAAATAATGTGTGTGATTTTGTGGCAAGATTGTGTGAAGCTATGTGCGAAAATGCCCCTTTATTTGCAATAAAAGTGATAAAATATAAACCAAGTTTAATGTGTTCAAGTTTTTGTTTTGATTCGGGTGCACCAAGTCCGAATGAAGGGAAGCGCACAGCGTGCTACGAAAGAAACAAGTGGGAGGGGGTGTCAGTCAAGCGCAGCGCAATTCGCTGGAATCAAGTGGGAGGGGGTACCAGTTCAGCGCAGCGCAAGCCGAAAGAAACGGGAAGGAAGGGGTATGATGAAACAGCGCGAGCGAGCGTTCTTTACAGCGAGAGCGCCTCGTGTATTTTAAAGGTAAGCAAGAGAGCGCATTCTCTCCGTGGTAGCGCTCCATCCGCCATTTTTAATTTCGAGCCCAAAACAACGGACTTCGGATCCGATCTTGGGCCGGGCCCCCACCGCGTGTTTCTACCTACCCCTCGCCTGAAAATTTCGTTCTCTTTGTCTGTCGGGGTGTCAGTCCAGCGCAGCGCAATTCGCTGGAATCAAGTGGGAGGGAGTACCAGCTCAGCGCAGCGCAAGCCGAAAGAAACGGGAAGGAAGGGGTATGATGAAACAGCGCGAGCGAGCGTTCTTTGCAGCGAGAGCGCCTCGTGTATTTTAAAGGCAAGCAAGAGAGCGCATTCTCTCCGTGGTAGCGCTCCATCCGCCATTTTTAATTTCGAGCCCAAAACAACGGACTTCGGATCGGATCTTGGGCCGGGCCTCCACCGCGTGTTTCTACCTACCCCTCGCCTGAAAATTCCGTTCTCTTTGTCTGTCGGGCTGCGAATACTCAGTTCTGAGAGAATATACCCGAGCGCTTGCGCATGAGTGCAAGCATACGCAGTATAGCGGATAGAGGGAGAAAAACGATTATTTTGCTCCAAGCTTTCTACTTTTGTCTCATTGAGAATATCCTATGCAGTATGTATTGCTTTTTTCTAATTAACTTACAAGCAACAAATATCAGATATTCTGCACAAATCGTATCGAATAAATACTTAATACTGAAGTACTTAATTGCATAAAAACATACCGAATAATCAATTGTATTTTGATCGAAACCGCGCAATTCGACTTACGCGGATTTCCCGGTAACGCACAAACCGCGTAACTCGGGAACAGACTGTACTCCCTGAATGAAATGTTTTTCTATTTTTTCTATCCTAATGAGTCATTGATGTTAACCGATGTGAAATACGAAAATTAGTGATATTTTGGCTGAAAATCACGAAATTCGACATATGCGAAAGTTCTAGATACGCGGTATTTTGCTGCCGTTTTCGGTCCCTATCAACCGAGTATCTTGGGGACCGCTTGTATAGCAAACACACGAAAATCAGGGGCGCGGTTATAGAAACTAGCCGCAGTGTAAACTTATTAGATTTTTGTGAAAGCGATTAGGTGCACAAATTAACTATAAATTAAACTACATGAAAAAATGGAAATTTTCAGCCGCTAATTATTAACACGTTCAGACCGGCGCTGATTTTCGTTAACGCAGAGGGCAGAGTACAGTTGGTAGCAAGGAGTATTGTTTCCTCAGCAAAAGACTAGCGACTAGCGATCCCTAAACCGCCATCGACTCACATGAAAGTTCAAAGGTGATCCTTAAGGCTGAATGTGTTGTTTCTAAATTTGTTCCAAAATGTTCCTGCTAACAATTAACATGAAGCAAATTGGTTTGCTCAATGTACGACAACAAAAACTGAGCAATTAACATGGAATATATGTCTTTTCCATTTGGTTATAAAAGTTTACACATTTTGGTAGACTTGTTGAAATTAAAAGCTTGAGACAAATATTCCTACACTTACGAAACAGTCAAATAGTAGTTTATTTCCTAGACGGTTACCTCTAGATGGCTTTTGGCGTGCACAGTCCATTCTTCTCGGGAACCAAACAATCGGCCACATAGTTCACACGGCCACGACAACGAATGGTGTGCCTGATCAAAACCGATACTTCCCAATTGTGATTCGTCGGATGCAGCGGGTTGCACATGCAGGCTAGAAGGAACTAGTTGTTGTTGTTGAGATAGCTGATTATTCGACTGGTTCTGTTGTTGATGTGGATTTTGAATTGCAATGTTGTTCACGACGGTCGTCACTAATGCCTGATGGTTGGTCTGCATTGGTGATGTATTATCTTCTCCTTTAAACTCATCCTTTTCCACTAAAATTAATGCCAGAAATGGAATGTACAGTTAAATAAACAATAATAGTAAGTTATCATCGGTTTTAGGTGAACGTTGTCTGAGACAGGAAAAAATAGGAGCCTGGCATGTTTAAACACTAAAAACGATCTTCGAATCAAATTGAAAGTAGTCATGTCCGAGGATCTCCAACTTTTTCATGCCGTAATTTCTTTTTCCATGCTTAAAGTAAATTATTCTAGATTCAAACCTATCGTGAATGAACGATTCTGACGCTTGCCGAGTGGAGCTATATTCGTTGGGGTAATGTGTTTGAACTTATTCATGTGTATCACCAGTTTGTCACGGCGCGCAAACGCTCGATCGCACACTTCGCAGACGTACGGCTTTTCGCCGGTATGTATGCGCATGTGAATGGTTAATTTATCCTTGCGTGCTAACCCTTTTCCACACACGGTGCACTCGAATACCGGTTTAGACGAGGCAGTAGGATCCGCGGTCGTTCCGGATGCCTTGCTTTTCACTGAAGACGCTTTTGAACGTAAGGCGCTAGAAGTAGCGACTGCTGCAGCTGCAACAGCAGCAGCCGATGACTGATGCACTTGCTGCAAGGCCTTTAGTCGCGTTGCCGGGTGCATAGAACCACCCTCGGCATACGGTTCCGTGAATGGTATCAGGTTCGGTCGCGGTATGTTGGGTGGAATCTCCGGTGACCTGGGCCGTACAATTAGCGTTCGACAAACAGGATAACGAACAAATTGCAAGTCGTGGTAAACGAAAATGAAAGAGAGGACGAGGTTAGATGTAATCTAGCAGTATCGGACAACACGATGTACCAATTCCCTAAACTTTGAAGAACGCGTACTCCACCTTCAAATCCCATCCCGACGTCATCAGGCACGGTGAAGGTGCTGCTTCCACTGCTACCACTGCTACAACCGCCACCGTCACGGCCAACACTGTTTCCGCTAGTACTTCCTGTAGAAGTAATTCTTGCGGAACTAGTGGCAATTGTGGTACTGGTAACTGTTCCAGCAGGAGCAGCAGTGTTAATGGCCGCATTGGAAGCACTTGCGTGCGTACCGGCGTTAATTTGCGGCACCTTTATCGTGTTTATGTAATGGCTGACGGTCGGATTCGGATGGGCAGAGGGCGAACTCCCCGGTTGATGCTGATGCTGCTGTGATTGATGTGATCCTTGCTGTAGAAGTTGATGAGGGTCGTGGCTGATTTTGGTTTTCTTTGCAGCTCGATTATAGCTAAGGCTATGTTGTTGCTGGAGATGCTGCTGTTGCAGTTGCTGTTGGTGATGCTGATGTTGAAGCTGCAATGCAGCTTGAGCCATCTGCTGCTGCACGGCCATATGAGCTTCGAGATAGGCATTTTTTTGTGCGGGAGTCATCTTGTCAGCGATGCATACTGCGAAAAAATAACGTTCAAAAATTGGGAGTGACGAGAAATTAAATAGGTATACTCAGTACTGTTATCGATCATTAACTACGCCTACGGTATAACACATGGCTATTTACACGTGATACAAATACAAATTCAGGATAAAGTAAGGAGGTGCTTCTGATTGTAATATATCTGCAACATTAGATTTTTATAGAATCAAAATCGATGAAAGAAAAACGCTTCACGAATGTTCATTTAATATTAGAAAGCATAGTTCGAATTTGATTGAATGGTTATTTCGTTGTGCTAT
This sequence comes from Anopheles merus, assembly GCF_017562075.2. Lineage (NCBI taxonomy): Eukaryota > Metazoa > Arthropoda > Insecta > Diptera > Culicidae > Anopheles > Anopheles merus. Next base: position 21,991,569 of record NC_054081.1, read on the forward strand.
ATATTATGAATTGTTAAACATATGAAGGTTTATTGGAGTGTCCTGCGACATACTTGGCTGTAAAATGTTATGTTGAAATACTTGACACTCATAAGTTATAATCCATGCTTCAAACATTCGATGTTCTTAAACACACACAGACAGATTTAACAGATACACAAAGATGGCATAGGAAGGATCAAAGTTTATAAATCCGATAACTCAAATTAAATAGGAATCAGCTTTATTTCGAGTCACGAATGCACAGCAAAATCTAAATTCCCTGCCACCATCCCAACTAATAAAATCGACATGCTTTCTCGTTCTACCCAATAGATCGGTAATCTTGAGAGAGTGAGAAAGTATGTTGATTTTGTCGCTTGAGATCGCTCATAGCATCAATCCGCCTTTATCCATCATAAAATATTTATATTCTATAACTCAACATGTATTTACTCACAGAAAGTTTGCATTAGGGAAACATGTAAGCAAATATTAAAAAAAAAAGCGAAATGTAACAAAATATTTTCTTACAATTTCAATCATGGAAGAAGCTTCGAATTACCAACTAATAATCACTGCACTATGCACGGTCATGCATCTATGTCTTACGTGGGTAAGATCAAGGTGTCTAAATATGACAAGATAAAATTGTTCAGAGCAAGGTGGAATACAGAGATGTCTTCTTAGAGTTCGGCATGTTGCCATTTTGAGATTCATAATATATATATTCGATATTTGTTTACAGGCAACAGCCGCAATATAACGTGGAAAGTGACGATTTATAAAGGCCTCGCTACTCGACCCGAAAACTCGAAGCGAAAACTCTAAATTCTGAAATGTTTACGCCAACAAGTTTACAGGTGGTGTAGCCGCGTTTTGTGTTCCACCGGGCACACCAAACCACTGTCATATGAAGCAAGCGAAAACTTGTGAACAACTTTCGCAAAAAGAATGTAGATACTCATTAAAGGTGTAAAGAGAGGTTGAATGCCGGGTTATACATGTGACAACATAATTGTTTAGATGTGATAATGATTTTATTTTTCCTTTTCACATCTACAATGCGGTCATTTTGAGTTTACGGGTTCCTGTCAAAAAGATGTCGGATCAAATTTCAGCCCTCGTAGCTGAAACCTTCTTGACGTTAAGTTTACACTTGATCCCCCCCCCCCCCCCCCCCACCACAATTTTGATTGAAAACTTTTTGACCTTTCGGTTCATGTAGCGAGGCCTTAAAGTGGGGATGCAAAAAGTTGTTAGTGCAATACAAATATTTATTAAAGGGAAACAGTTCATTTATCATACCCGTATACCAACAAACATTCATCGCATTTGACAACTGCCGTCGATCCTGGTTTTGTGCAAGGTGCAAGGACCGTAAAGATATCAGGTCAAGTTATGAGGCCGTTTTGACAGCTAGGTGGAAGAAGAATCGACGAAGAAAACTGACAGTTAGTTTTCCGCGTTTGGCGAACGCTTCAAGTTCTCGAAGGAAAATTTCCATTTTAAATCACGGGCTGTGTTCTAATAAACTACAATATTCACCCAAATTGATCTCCACCAAATATTGACCATGCAAAACGTAAACAATCCATCAATACATATACAAGCGGAAAACCATCTGTCAAAATCGGAGCCCAGGGCGGGGGATCGCCAAAAGCGCTATAACTACATCTCATTATACATTCCACCTTGGCAAGGTGGATTTAAAAATATCAGCTGTTGAAATCTAGAGCATTTTGACGATTCGTCATTTGACGTAAGGTCCTCAGAATTCACTGACTATCCTTTAAAAATATATTTTAGGCTTCGAGAGTTGAAATTTAACATTAAAACATAGATTTAAGTGTGTTATTTTGTGTTATTCTGTGAATTTATTCTATAATTTTTTTTCCACATTTTTGAGGATAAAAACTCATTATCTACTAACTGCATGCACAATTTGCGTGAGATTTGAGCTCTTACTCACATGATTTTATGTTTCGAGCATTAACAAATCATCAAATCTTTTGTTAACTTACCCTATTTTTTCGATAAAATCAATAGACAAACAAATATGCACGCCATAACAAAGAAATCGTTACTATTTGCTATGCTTTGTGTGCGGAAACCATAAGTTAACGGTTTTCAAATGACGTAAAGTCCCTCAACTATGACGACCCCCCAAAGACCCTTATCCACCACCTGATATTTTTAATCCACCCTGCTCGTGTTGCAAGGCCTTAATAATTCACCTTCTAAATAAACACACCTTGCTTTCAAGTCGAGAAATTTCGGTAAAAGCAAGGACCGTAAAGATAACAGGTCAAGTTATAAGCCCGTTTTGACAGCTAGGTGGAAGAAGAATCGACGAAGAAAACTGACAGTTAGTTTTCCGCGTTTGGCGAACGCTTCAAGTTCTCGAAGGAAAATTTCCATTTTAAATCACGGGACGTTAATGACAGCACTTGCGAATCTGCCGCATGCGGCGATGCGGCAAAATCAAAATCATTTGAAATTGCCGCATCGCCGCATGCGATTTTATTTCAGATGTCAAATGTCTAAAACCATATCAAATATAGATTATCTTTATAAAGCAACTACAAAATATCATTATAATATCTTAAAGAGCTGGAAAATTTAGAAAACTCTTTTCTTGCCGCATGCGGCGAGGTTCTGACCGTTCCCTCAATTTGTCTACAGGCTTGATTAATTCCATACCAAGGTGGAATGTATAATGAGGTGTAGTTATAGCGCTTTTGGCGATCCCCCCCTGGGCTCCGATTTTGACAGATGGTTTTCCGCTTGTATATGTATTGATGGATTGTTTACGTTTTGCATGGTCAATATTTGGTGGAGATCAATTTGGGTGAATATTGTAGTTTATTAGAACACAGCCCGTGATTTAAAATGGAAATTTTCCATCGAGAACAAGAAGCGTTCGCCAAACTCGAAAACTAACTGTCAGTTTTCTTCGTCGATTCTTCTTCCACCTAGCTGTCAAAACGGGCTTATAACTTGACCTGATATCTTTACGGTCCTTGATTATCGTATATTATTTTAAATAAAATATACGATTTCATAGATGCCAACTCTTCAATTTCGGTTATAAACTTTATATTCACAGATATTCGACATGCGACTATTTCGAATTACGCCTTGCTTTGGGACATTTTTTCGGTCCCAAATACAGTCGTATCTCGGGGGACACCTGTAATTTGTTTGAATCGGATGAAGAAGAAATGTCACGCGAGACATGTAGCTCTATTTGCTAAATTGAGGTACAGTCATTATTCAATATACGGGCATTACATCGTACGGGACCGAGCGCAATGGCGTATCTCGAGTTTTCGCGTACAGCGGATTCCTATGGAAAAATAGTTTATACTACCGGTTCGAGGATTGAAATATATCGCTACAGAGTTTTGCATCAGGCAGAAAATACACGGACTGGAATTTCGCGACCGCGGAATTCCGCCTGCTGTCAAACCCATATACAAAGTGTCAACGGCAACTTACCCGAACTGTCATATCCAAACATTTTTCAGCAAGCGGAATTCCGCGGCCGCGAAATTCCGGTCCGTGTATTTTTGGCCTTACAGTTTTTTGTGATAAAACAGGTATATTTTGCACAAATTTAATGCAAAATGCATTAAGAACAGTAAGGAAATTCAAAAAGAACATATAATATTAAAATATTTGCAAAAACACACATGGAGTTGTCAAATTTAGAGGAATCGCGTAATGCGAATTTGCGTATATCGAGTATTGCGTACTGCGGATAATTGTTGTACTTTTTGTCGCGCGTGAGGTTGTCGCGTTACACTGCTCCTAGACGACCATCTTTGATACCGCGACAATTTTTCTACGAGCTTTTTTTTGCTAATAAAACTACTTGGTTTAGAACAAACCCAAGTGCCACAAATCCACTAAACGACCACTAAACGGCTTCTAAATGACTCAAGTTCTCTACCTATACGGAATATAGAAAGACTTCGTTTAGCAGACGGCAAACGACTCATTCATTCTAAAAATAGCAAAAAAGCTGGTGGCGCTCTCTGTTGGTGGGATACCCCAACCAGTTGAGCTTCATCGCTTGGAGGAGAGCTTTCTCATTTCCTCTGTACTGTTGTATGGTTTCGCATTGAAGTTATGCATCGCTAGAACTAGAACGGCGATACGATTGTTTAAATACTAAACTCCAACGGAAACCACCAGCACTGAAGCAAGTGAGATTTGAGTAATGATTGTTGGTGTTGATACCCACGTATCTGACCACACGACCATTCATATAGATTTTTGCTCAGAAAGTTATAAGGCTATATAGGTCATGATAAGATGAAACTTGTCGAAACACATTGCAAGAAAAGGATAGCAATATAATGATGAGTTGTAATACGCCATCTATTGATCAAACCAATGAAGCTGTGGAGCTTTCATTTTTTTCTATGGATATTAAATTTTCCAGTCGTTTAAGCTTAATCTGTGGCGCTTGGGAAATCAAGGGCAACCGTGATTGTCGCGAGTTAGTGAAATTTTCACAGAAACGCAGCGCTCGCGTTTCGCGACGAAACAATCAAAGATAGCCATACAATGTCCATACAAAGCCAGCCATACAAAAAAAGCTCCAAATTTCACTCCGTGTAGATCAAAGAAGGTCATTTGTCTCAGTCAACCAACTTGTTTTATGTTTGAAAACAAAAAAAAAGTTTAAATATGTTCAAATCTTTTTTTGTGTTTGTCATTAATCTGGCTCGTAAACAAACTTGATTATTCGATTATTTCGGTTTGCAAAATAGAGTTATTTTTTGTTGCGCGAGGTGTCGTCCCGCCCGACGTTGTCGCTCTATGGAAAGTAAAAGCAAGAGCAAAAAGTAGCTCAATTTTGCCAATAGAGCTTCTCTTCTCGTACGACATTTCTGCTTCATCCGAAGTAATCGAATTATCAAGTTTTTTCAGGAGCCAAATTAATGTCAAACGCAAAAAATTGATTTGAACACATTTTAACCTATTTTTGTGTGTTTTCAAACACAAAACAAGTTGGTTGACTGAGACAAATGAGCTACTTTGATCTACATGGAGTGAAATTTTTCGGTATTTTTCGTCGCGTGCGACGTTGTCGCTTTATGTCTATTTGAACGGTTACATTTTGCATTGGGTATAAGCTCACCTGTATTTTATACATGCTTTGAACAAGATCGTGAGAAAGGTTGGTTTTGATCGTACATGGTTTTAACTATCTTGGAAGTTGCTTCCCAATAAAATATCAAACTTGGTACCAAAAGTGCAAGTGCAATTATTCAGACGAGACGTAATTTAGGAAGTTGTGTGAATTGACACTCAAAGTGATTATTAAATTGGTTCTGTGTATGATTAAATTTGTATTTAAGAAAATTTCAACATTTTCTCTTCGTCAGCTCGGTGCAGCCGTGCTTTAGTTCATTTTCTTTATAAAATTGGTTGGTTCTTTTATTGCGTATTTGGAAATTGTAATTTGCGTTATCGGTGATAATGAAGTCTCGTTTGCTGGGGCTTGTTTGCCTTGTTATGCTGGGTGAGTATTTTTATAATTCATCTTAGCTCAACAGGCTGATAATTTGTATTATAGTTTTTATATATCGACCTGTCAACTTATGTATCATGGAATAACGTCTTCCAAATATTCGTATCCTTACAAATTCTGCTGTCCTTCTTTCACTCGGGCAAGCGCCTATGAGAATCGTTGGTCATTAGCTATCTGCTGTTAGTGCGATAAGCCAGACAAAGAAAAAATGGATGGAGTAGCAAACAAAGGGAACAAAGAGCAATTGAGCATATTATTGATTTTGCATAGAAAAAATCAAACACATAAAATGCAATTCGTCTTTTACGCCATTCTGATGCTTATTAGCTTTAATTGGGTGGTGTTACGATTTTTTACTTCTAAAAAAACACGAATAAATCAACCATAATTTTATGTTTTTGTGATTAGATTGGACTAAGAATCGGTTTCAACTAGGTTTGAGTAAGTGTTACGAGATCAAATTGAGTCTAATCGTCAAGTAAAATGTCTAATTAGTTTCTCGGGATTATGTTTGTGGCATGAGAAAGATGTCAATAATGAAATAGGTTCACGTGTATGAGCTTCAGGATTTAAAAAGAAATATTCTTTGAATTCTTAACGTACTTCGGTGAATGCCGTTCCAGTCTATTAGCATTAAACCTTTTTTCACTTCTTTATGCCAACTGGAGTGGGTTTCGTATTGTAAGTCACCCAAGAATTATTGAATTACAGTCAGCTCCCGAGTTACGCAGTTTCTACGTTCCCAACGAATCCGCGTAAGTCGAATTTCACGTGTTTGACTGAAATACTATTGATTACCCGTAGTTTTTGATTTAATTTAGTATTTTTATACACATGATCATTTACTTGATATGATTCGTGCAGAAAATTCTAATATTTCTGGCTTTTAAGCGGTTTCAATTTGTTTGCAAAAATACTATTTATACCGAACTTGAAGCAAATTGTACTGATTTGACATTTAATCTGTCAAATTTATAAAACCGTGTATCTCCGAATCCGCGTAAGTCGAGAACCGTGTAACTCGGGACAGACTGTATCACCGGTGTGACAGCAAACAAATTATGATTTTCCTGTTTATAGTGTGGGCTAGATCATAATGAAAGCGAAACATACCTTGCGCTTCTTACGAAATTTTTGTTTTGTTTTGTGGCTCCAATGCAAAATTGTAACTCATTCGGCAAGAGAATTAGAGGTGTGCCAAATGAATCAGCATTCAGATCACATGAATATAAAATAATTGAACTGGTTTACAATTGAACGCCATATTTCTTTTGATACATTGAAATAACATACAAATTAACAAAATGAGAGTATGAATTTATGATAATCTTGAAAAAAAAAACGCGTCAGAAATAATATCCAACATTCGTTAATTAACATACAAAACAAGCTGTATAAACTGTGTGTGTGTGTGTGTGTGTGTGTGTGTGTGTGTGTGTGTGTGTGTGTGTGTGTGTGTGTGTGGTGTGTGTGTGTGTGTGTTGTGTGTGTGTGTGTGTGTGTGTGGTGTGTGTGGTGTGTGTGTGTGTGTGTGTGTGTGGTGTGTGTGTGTGTGTGTGTGTGTGTGTGTGTGTGTGTGTGTGTGTGTGTGTGTGTGTGTGTGTGTGTGTGTGTGTGTGTGTGTGGTGTGTGTGTGTGTGTGTGTGTGTTGTGTGTGGTGTGTGTGTGTGTGTGTGTGGTGTGTGTGTGTGTGTGTGTGTGTGTGTGTGTGTGTGTGTGTGTGTGTGTGTGTGTGTGTGTGTGTGTGTGTGTGTGTGTGTGTGTGTGTGTGTGTGGTGTGTGTGTGTGTGTGTGTGTGTGTGTGTGTGTGTGTGTGTGTGTGTGTGTGTGTGTGGGTGTGTGGGTGTGTGGGTGTGGTGTGGGTGTGTGTGGGTGTGTGTGTGTGTGTGTGTGTGTGTGTGTGGTGTGTGTGGGGTGTGGGGTGTGTGTGGGTGTGTGGGTGTGTGTGTGGGTGTGTGTGGGTGTGTGTGTGTGTGTGTGTGTGTGTGTGTGTGTGGGTGTGTGTGTGTGTGTGTGGGTGTGTATGGTGTGTGTGTGTGTGTGTGTTGTGTGTGTGTGTGTGTGTGTGTGTGTGTGTGTGTGTGTGTGTGTGTGTGTGTGTGTAATTGCGATCTAGATTAAATTGATGGATAGTCAATATTGGTTTGCTGCGCAGTCGACTACCCGTTTAACCTTTACGTTGGCAACCGGATACCCGGGTATTATTTTCAACTTCGAACTGCAATAACTTTTGATTCATTGCTTTTATTGACCTGAAATTTTCCGTAGCCTCCCAACTTTTAATTTATGATTTTTTGGTGCATAAGTTGTAATTTTAAACAGCCTGTAAGTATTTTATTTTGATTTTTTTAACTTTACCACGTAAGTTGGCAACCAGCATACCCGGGTATTCCATACATTTTGTATGAAGAATGACGTTTCTCTTCTTCCTCTTTTCGTATGAGCGTTTCTACATACACCGAGAATGCAGTTGAGAAAATAACTGACAGCATGCTTTGACAGCGACTGACAGCATTTTCGCTGAGAGAATTCTCCTCGGCATGCAAAGAACGATGGAGCTGAGAAAAAATTAAATTGGCAGTTTATAGCGATCGATCAATTACAGTTTGTATTTTTGCCATCTAATAATCGTAGAAATATTATCAAAAAGTAAAAGAAACTTTTTTGATTTCATTTTAGCGATTAAAATGGATATTTTCAACATCATTTTAAAAGTCTCATCTCGGCGCTTTTCAGAGCTTCTACACACACCAGCGTGAGAAACCGGTTGTCAATTCTCTTACAGCCATCTCTCAGCTGCAGTCTCGGTGTATGTAGAAACGCTCTATTGTGCTTATTTTCGAGTCAAATTCAAGCGATTCCAAATTTAAATTTGACCGTTGTTTTTATAATAAAATGAAAAAAACTTAATGAATAAATGAAATATAAGAGAATATATGCTCTGCATTACTTGCTTACAGCATTAAAACATAGAAAGCATTGTTTACCTATGAAAATCGTTAATTTTTTGCATCAAAACTTGTGGAATACCCGGGTATGCCGGTTGCCAACTTACGTGTGTAAATCTGGTTGCCAACGCTACGGTTAACCGTCTTGTGTGCGGCCAAAAAACTATCGGGGCGACTATGGGCATCGAACGACGAGATCCGTTCAAGGATAATGTATTTAGATGGCTGTTTTTTATCGCTTTAGCTGGGCGACATAGTGGGGGACATCTGTCACTCTCTGCATATAAATTTCATTACCCCGCACCAGCCCTCCCCGATTTTTATACCGGAGCCCCCGGAAGAGATATGTCAAGTCAAGAAATGTAATTTTGCTCTGAACAACTTCACCTTGTCATTTATAACACCTTGGATCCGTTCGCCGATGAGGCGAAAGAACTCCGTTGGAGCCAAAGCCTCTCAAAACTATTCAAACAAACAAACATCCTTTCGCATCGGTTGTCAGAAGGCGCTCAGTTCTAAAATAACCCGTCCGACAAAATGAGTGTATTTTTTGAGTGATTTGAGTACCGTTCCCCGCCTGTCCGGCAAAATGAGTGTATTTTTTGAGTGATTTGAGTACCGTCCCCCGTTAGCAGTTAATCTTGGAGGAATGAGTTACACCCTCGCGCGAGCACTTCCCCTCCCCACCCGTAACGTACGGTGCGCTCTGCAGTTCTCAATGTGTTCGTGTTCTTTCCAGTCATGCTACCAACACATCCAAAGATATTTGTTTCTTTCGTTTCTCGTTTTCTTTCATGCATTGCCACGATCGCAAATACGCACTTATTCTAAAAACCAACACAAAAACGATCATTTTTTCTTTCATTAAACACTTTATTCCAACATAAAGTACACTTTCACAACACATTCAGAATCTATCATACTCACGAATGGCGTCATACTGTAAAGTACCGGGTCGAGCCAGGCTGCGGGAAACTTGTCGACAATCTGCGTTGCCTCTGTTCAGCAAATTCTTACCTGTCGATGCACGCACTGCATGTGCGTCTGTGCACACTGTTTATTCACTTCACACTTCACCAAAACACACCAGCGCACGAGACTTTGAACGAAATGAGCACCAACGCACAAACACTGCGCGCGAGACTTAAAACATAACGCGCACAACCATCTCCAATAAAGCGTCGCGCTGTACTGGTGGTTTTGTACGCGTAGGAGGGGGGACACACGGAGCGATGGTTCGATGCTGTAGTGTAAGCGAGACAACACGATGTGACGAGCAGCTCCAAGTTGTTGAGCTCGCTGAAAGAAGACACACACATTCACAGACGGCTCGTCAAAGCACGGTATTTGTATTGGTGTTAGTGAAGCGCGCGTGTAAAACAGAATGCGAACTCTCATCGCAGCGCGTTTCTCCTTGCTTCTTCAAGCCTCCTCATACCCCTCGGCCTGAATCACTCAAAATTTGGGGTCTCATTGTTTGCGTGGTCGCGTTTGTATGGGGAGAAATCCGCGAGGTTTTGCGCTGCGGATTTGGAACGAATGTTGTTTTCAATGTAACGTTTTGCTTTAAATTTTGCTTTAAATGATTAAAGTGAATTAAACTTAGAGGTACAGGCGGTCCCCGAGATACACGGTTAATGGGGACCGAAAACGACCGCAAAATACCGCGTATCTCGAATTTCCGCGTAAGTCGAATCTCGTGATTTCCAGCCAAAATATCACTAATTTTCGTGCAATGTTGCAAGTAGGGAGTGGTTTTCGCCACCAAATTAATTATTTGACATGTTTCTACTGATTGAACAATTTTAAACCTTTTTAAACAGTATTTTACATTCGTTCAATACGGAAATTATTTGGTATTTCACAATGGATGTGTCAAATCAGTACAATTTGCTCAAAGAACTGTCAAATTTGGAAAACCGCGTATCTCCGAATCCGCGTATAAGAGGTACCGTGTATCTCGGGGACCGCCTGTATGTAACATTTTGAAATTTTTTTGATATCTATTTCAAATAAAAAAAGTTTTTATGAGTTTTGAAAATTATATAAAAACATAAAATATATAGGAATATACATATACATACAAATATCTATAATGATAAAGTAATATAAATAAAAAATAAAAAAATAAATAAAGTCGTCCGGAGTCGCCCGGAGTCAGAATCGTCCGGAGTCGTCTGAAGTCGTTCTAAGTCGTCTGGAGTCGTCCCGAGTAGCCCGGAGTCGGAGTTATCCGGAGTCGTCGGAGTCGTCGGAGTCGTCCGGAGTCATTCGAAATCGGAGTTTGTCGGAGTTGGTCGGAGTCAACAGGAGCCGTGTGGTTTAATGTTCTTGTGATCAGATATTTCCTTTTGTTCTGTTTTTTTGTATTTTACTTTGCGCACTTCCTTTGCAAGCCGACCTAGGCCTACTCTAGAAAACTCCGGATGACTCCGTCTGACGCTGATTCTAGATGACTCCAGACGACTCCGGAGGATTCCGAACGACTCCGAACGACTCCGAAAGACTTCAGACGAATCCGGACGATTCCGACTCCGGGCGACTCCGGACGACTCCGAATGACTCCGGGCGACACCGGACAACTTCGAACGATTCCGGACGACCCCGGACGACTCCGACTCCGGGCGTATCTAGTGGTTCCATTTTGCCGGAGTCGGAATCGGACTAGCAATAATGAGAGTCGGATCGGAATCGTGGGTGCGCTCCAGGCAGCACATCGCTAGTCACTACTACGTATGGTGGTACGGTCCATTCGGGGCTAGAACGACTGCTGACTACTGTACCATCAGAACGACTGCCAGTATTGCCATTTGTAAAAGAACGAAATACAGTAGGTGATCGATAACTGAATGTGTTTTTACTGGAGGTTCGCTAATTGGAGTGATTCTCAGTAAAAAAAAATTCAAACGTCAAAACACGAAACATCCGGAATCTCATGAAGATAAATTCATCGCAAATGTCTAAAAAAAAGCTAGTACGGTATGTTTATTCAAACCAACGCCAATGACAACTATCAGTCCATAGAAACGTCATTCCAGTTAGCGAACATTGGGCCTGGTCGGGAACGAATGTCGATAACGGAGTGGATAATTTTGTCGATCGGTTAGCAAAATTCCAAAGTTATCCAATTGCGTTTTCTCAATCAGAATCTTCGCTAACCGATCGGTTTGGCAGTGGAGTGGAATGGTGTTTTCCGCCATAGCAACGTGGTTAAAAAATCGATCAGTGGGATATGCAGTTGAAAACTTAATATAAAAAAAACCATATCAGTCGGAAAGCCATATCTACTGCTCCACCCCAGTTGATATACCAGTGTAAAACTAAATGATATTAAAAGCCATGTTTAACAGCTCGCAAAAAAGAAATTTTATCGCTGTTTGAGCTATTTCAGATGCTTTATCACTCGATTTAGCTAAAATATTCTATTTTCGAAAATATAAATTTATCTTTTTTTTTTTTAAACAATCAAAACACATACATTTAGGGTTTTAACATGTATGTATCTAGTTTTTATGGTTCAAGCTAAGAAATAAGAAACCAACAAAAGAAATCCTTTTCTGGTAATCCTTCTCTTTTATCCAACCTTTTGTAATGGCCTTATGGCTTGTTATAATCGGTTCCGACATGTAAATACAACGAGATTGAGCAGACCCGTAGGATCACTAGGTACAAGAAAGTATAAGCAACTCATAACCGTTGGAGCGGCGAGTTCCGGTCGGAATCGTTTGCGTTGTCCTGCACCTATCGAAGGTGTTATACCTACTTTAACCTTCCGGACTATCTTCAAAAACTCTTGGTTGCTTATGGATGGATACAGCCCGGGAATATTCGGATTGACTCACACATCGCTAAGTTCCACGCCTCGTGACTAACGCGTCACCCAATGATTTTTTTTGTTAATCCATTTAAACCAATATATACAATTGAATAGCTTTTATACTGAATCACACAGATTATAATTTTAACGTAGTTATTTTATTTTCACATTATATCAAATCTGACGAAATCATCATCGCATATGTGGAAGCACACTCATTGTCGTATCAAGCTCGCCAGGCTTCAGTGGATAGGCCATGTTAAACGCATGGAAACGAACGACCCAGGTGTTATGGGGGAGGGGGGGGGGGGAAGGTATGATTTTTCATTACTTGGCTTTGTATCAAATACCCTTAATTTTTTTCTTGCGGTAGTGGGGGGTGTTGGTCGGGATCCCTCATGTATGGGCCCTCTGTAGTCTTTGAGTCCCTTCGTCCATGGAGCCTCTATTGTTCACGGAGGCCCGCGATGAGACTTCTGTACACACCATATATGCTGGTCTTTATATCCACGGGGCCTCCCGCGGTCACTCAGACCGCTTACCGTTTGAATTTAAGTGGCCAGATGATTTGAAGGCTTCAGTTATTAAGGTCAGGATAATTAACTGGCGAGGGCGAGAGGCCGTGAGCGATTTCGGACACTTCTTATTGCACGAAATACAGGGTTTACCAGCATAATAAACAACTGTGCACTGTGCCGAATCTGACAGTTGCTAATCGAAGGCGAAAATTGTGTTATTGAATTGGACAGAGCAGCTTACACCAACTGACGTGTGAGCAAGTGGTAGACAGCGGTGTCTATACAAAACGACTATTGTTATAAACAAGTGAACAGTTGTTTTATATGCTGGTAAACCCTGTAATTGTATCGCGTTGTTTCAATATATTTTTGCACGAGAGCGTAAAATACGGATGTTCACGGATCCAAAGTTCGCGGTGGCTGGAGTTGATGGGCGCACATGGTACATGGCATAGGATAAGGGTCAGCAAAGGCGGCAAGTTCAGAAAGGATTCAAACCTCGATCAATACAAATTAATAGTCGTTTAATTATACTGCTCGATTTTTTCCTTATGTTTGCCTTTATGCGATATCGAGCAGTTGTTAACTGTTTAGACGATCGTTTATTTTAACAGGAATGAACAACAAATGAACTCGGTAAAAAAAGAACTTTAAACGACTGTTAAAATGAGTACATTCATTCGCGATGCCGGTTATTGTTCGCTAACTGGAGTATGTTTACCTCCCAGTTAGCAGTCACCTACTGTACATGAAATCACTTTCTCGATCATTGGGATGAACGACTCGGTTCATTCACATTCATTTCAAAGAATCGAAATGCCCGTATCTAGCTGCCGAAACCCGTAGATTTAATTGACCTTTCGGTATTTCGTATCTGGTTTGCTCTATTCTCCGTGAAAAAACTCTTGTTTCATTGCGATAAGCGGCGTAGCGCATGTTGTTCTCGTTCTTTCTTTTCTCTCTCATTCGTTCTAAAGAGAATGACTGAGCGTCAGATATAAAGTTGAGCTTGCTCACCGCTCGTTTCAATTGACGGGGCGCTTACCCAAACGACTGAAGTGCGATGTATAAGTAAAACTATGGACCTTAGATGGGACTATCTCAGTACCCATACTGGTACCCAAAGGCAGACAATTTTGGACTTATTTTTTGAGAGAGAGCAAAAAATTGACGCTCTCACTCTTCTCTTACGGACTTCACTGTAAGAGTTCCAGGAGAGAGGGGAGGGGAGGAGATGTAGCAAATGGTTTAGAACAGCTGTGTCAAACTCATTTCATCAGAGGGCCGCAAGTACAGATTTTCAGTGATTCGCGGGCCGCAAAGTTGAGAATAAAAAATATACCTCAATGTTTATATAAAATACTGTTGAAAATCATTATTGTCAAACAAATTGATTTTTTGTACTCCTCGCTTCAAATCTGGAATAGTTTCTTATTAAAAAAATTTGCGATGTTGTTTTTCATTGTGCTCTTTGTTATTAAAAAAAATGTTTAATATACTTTTAAAGTCACATGCAATCTCTTTTATCCTTATTATTAAAATAGGATATTTTTCATTTGTCGCGTTCTCACACGGCAGTTCTGTTAGAAAATATCGCTCAACCTTGAGCCTGAATATCGCTGAGGTAGGGGAAATCTAGCTGCCTGTTGCGAATTTTTTCATAAGCAATCCGAGCTATCCATCGCTGGATGAATAACAAAAATATTCTTTGCAATTTTTTGACAGTTCAAGAGAAAAATTATAATAAATCGTGTTTAAACATAAGTTTTCGCTAAGTTCCAAGTCCCAAATGTTCTGGTTGTATATTCATTTCTTATAACAAGAACCCGTTGTTTATGAGTAATTTTGCTAAATTACGATATTTTTATTCGACGCAGATTCGTGGTGTGTGAACCCAAAAAGATGGGCAAATATTTGTTTGACACTTGAAGGGAAATGATACGCGAATTAAGGAAAGGACTGTATGAGCTAACCTATTAATTAGCTATGTATTGCAGGACTTCGACATTTTGTTTATTTTAATCCTTAATGTAAATCCTTTTATCTTAAGCCTAATCATTTCATTTGGGTTTTTATTTTTGGGGAGGTTGCAAAGTACAATTCGTCTTGTAGAATGTGAGATGCAAATAAATTCAACTTGGCTACAAACGCTTTCGATAAGTCTAACATATTGGATATTAACTGATTTTTATGGTGGGATGATTAAGAAAAAAACAGAAGTGGCTCCAATAGAATATTTAAGATGTAACATACTAAGGTCGGAGGCCGTACAGATATGTTGGGAGCAATTCGGAACCAACTGAAGCCTACTCGGCAGTCAGAGGCATTAAGATCGGTAGGACCGTTAGAAATGGTACCGACTCCAGACTAGCCGCTCCGTGCGACAACCGATGACTCCAACGGTTCCGAATGAGTCTAGACGGCTCTATAGGCTTCGGACGGCAATGAGCGAAACTGTTGGTTTGACATCACTAGTTGTTGCAAAGTTTCCAAATGTGTGTATCTTGTTATTTTCATTCCTATTTCGTTTCTAGTCAGACGCAAAGCTGTTTTTCCATATACAATGTGCAATCGAGTCTGCACAAAATTATGCTAATATTCAGAATTTGATCGAAGTATAAAACGAATGAGTTTGCATTCGATTTAATGTTTCTTAAGGGTCGGTTATTCTGTTCGTACGTGTAGAATAAGTTTGTTAGATGTTATGGGAACATTAAAGTTAATTTAGAAAAATATAGTGACACAATGATTGTTCTTCTCTGGAAAATTGAATACACTTCGACAAATAGTAATGACAGATTTTTGGTTTGCAGTGCTTTCAGTACTTCTCAAAATATTCTCGCGGGCCGCCAGTTTGACATACCTGGTTTATAATATAATTTAATGTAAGGAGGACAACGTCACGCCACTATCGAGAATTTGATAGTGAGCGGTGGTGTTAGGGTTATCGGCGTTCTGTGTGAACCACGGATGCTATACGAGGCTTGTATGTATATTTTCGTACAGTATCTCATTGTTTGCCGGTCTCATGGTACAGTCGTCAACTCGTACAACTTAACATCATGCCCGTTCAAGCCCCAAATAGACCGAGCCGCAATACGTAGGACTGACTATCTTGCTATGGAGGGTAATTCAAAAGTCATTTAAAACCAACCCCACAAGTGGTACAGGCAGGCCTACAGGCAGGCCGACAACGGTTGTTGAGCCAAAAGAAGAAGATCTCATTGTGACTGCGAAGTCGAATCAGGAATCGCGCATTGAATCGATGGAAGAAGGGAGTACGAACGAGGGGGACATGCCCGCTGCGCAAAGCGATCGAAAACTTCTCAACCTCTCGCTCAATGTAGCTAGAGAGCACGAACCAATAAAGCGAGGTGAAAGGATGGAGAAGAGGGGAAGGAGGGGAGAAAGACAACGTGGGTGTGAACTATTTTTCGGCCACTATCATTTTTACACCAACACGGTCGCGTACCAGAGCTTTTTTGTTAGAAAGAGATAAACACTTCAAGAGGTTCGATCGGTTCTTCGGGCGTTTCTGGTCGCTTTATCGATCGGTTTCGGCGGAAAGCGAGCTAGAAACTGAGCTCAAGAACTGCTCGATTTTGTTGCGCTGGTGAGGAAGCACAGAGAAAAACGCTCCACATTCACATAAACATACGCGAGAACAAAAAATGTGTTGAATCCCGCTGCGCTAGCCAGCGCAGATTTTAGCCCGATCCCCGCGCGGGACTTTCCTGCGAACCCGTTGCGCAAAGCGATCGAAAACTCAGCGTCTCGCTCAATGTAGCTAGAGAGAGCAAGCTAGCAAGCAAGGGGGGGGGGGGGAGTGCGTGCTTGCGCGACTTCGGGGGTGCGTGCTCGCGAGCGCGCTTTCGTGGGTGCGTGCTGGCGTGCGCGCTTTCATGCTCGCGGGCGCGCGTACGTGCGTGTGTGTGTGCGTGCGTGCGTGCTGGCGTGCGCGCGTTCATGCATGTGTGTGTGCGCGCGCGCGCGCGCGCGCGTGTGTGTGTGTGTGTGTGTGTGTGTGTGTGTGTGTGTGTGTGTGTGTGTAAGTGTGCGTGCAGAAACCCCATAACTGTTTGTAGCCGCAGTGGATGAAAAAAATGTACGCATTTTTGACTTCGCTACCTGAGCGACAACACAACCATTGGATTGGCACCACCATCTTTGCGACCGGCTCTGCTGTTGGGGGTATTACACAGACACACGATCGAAGCAAACGTGCGTGTGATATGTAGCACATTTATTTCTAATTCAGCTAGCGGACGCAAGTGGAAACAACATTTTGAATTGAATTCATACAAAAGCGGATTCTGGATTGGTTTATTACGGTGCGCGTATGGTGCTGCACCTGTCCGTCCAGAATCTGGTGGCTTGTTGGTTTGGAGTAGTTATCATGACGCCGATTGAACGGCAATGCCTTGGAATGGGTTCATGGATCGGTAGGTGCATGTTTTGATCGAGTGCATTCCGTGCATTTGTCGCGTCACAGCGGTAGCCCGGCAGCAACTAAGTCTAGACAAACTCTTACCCGTGTGTGCACTGCTATGCTAAGTTCTTCTTCTTATTATTATTATTATCATTATTATTAATATTATTATTATTATTATTATTATTATTATTATTATTATTCTTATTGGCGTAATAGCCAACGCGATCATGCCGGCCTTTTCAAGACTTGAGTACCACGTAGCCGGAGCCGGTGACTAACCCCTTGCTACGACGGACGGTTCATACGCGGTTAGAACCCACGACGGGCATGCAGATGTGCGGAATGATGGCGGTGCCACGGGCCCGCTCCTATCCAGTGTGCAACTTGCATTCTGCCACACTGTCTCCTGCCCGGTGCATACGCTGCAGGCAGGGGGAAGGATGCACCTCCACGATAAAAAAAAAAAACACCGTCATGAACCAGCGGTGGATCTAACGGTAGGCGGACTAGGCGGTCACCGAAGATCTCTAGTCTGTAGTATGCCGTATGTCTACAATTGGACAGAGTATTAGCGATAAGGGCCTCCGGAAAGATGGTCGTTGGGGCTCCGTGGCTGGAGAACCATTTGTACCTCCCCTCCCCCCATGGCGACTACAATTTTAGGGCCTGTGACCGATGATCGTAGGGGTCCTATGGGCACCCCCCCCCCTCCTTCCACCCAATCCGCCGGCTTCCAGTATACTGTTCAATCTCCCAACGGCTGTGTGCCAGTACCCCCTCCTCCCGGTCATCAGCTACCATTTACAGGGGCTTCAACTCGTCTTTCCGCCTAGGGCCCCCGATTCCCCTACTCTGCTTCTGTCATGAACACCTTCCTTTCTTTGACCAATGGATCATAACATTCCGGAAGAAAACACATTGGCGAAAGTGTTGCACACACACGCACGAACACCGATGCGCAGACGGCTCAGCATATCTGTGTAATCTACACCATACGAAAGCAAAAAAGCTAAGTGTAACAAAGTTATGCTTAATGCTTAACACGTTCAGCACAATGACATGCCCCAGGGACTGCTAGTGAACTTTCCAGTATGCCGGTTTCACAATCAGCTTGCGTTCTAGATGGCGGCAGAACGGAATGTTGATGAAAACTAGCGCCGGGCTGAACGTGTTAATGCGAATTAGGGTTCAGCGTTTTGCACAGCAAACCCTCCAGCGTAAACTAGCGATTCCTTAGTCATTTTTATGTTGCAGTGTTTGAACTCATTGCGCTTTTTTGGTTTGATTTGTGAAAATGCAACTTCATCGCTGCAATGTTTGTTAACAGCATTTTTAGGCGCCACAACAGCTCGCGAGCATTGACCACACGCGAGAAAGAGATGGCACTATGGAGGGAAAAAGCACGGACGACGGCTGACAGCGATTGGCCGTCTGACGCACCAACACATCCAAACCTTCGGCAGTGCGCTCAGGCGAGGGGTATGAGGCGGAGCCAGGGACGGGCAGCTCGACGAGCTGGTCGACAAATTTGCCGTTGGAGAGAAAAGGAAGGCATGAGAAAATTCTCCGAACGGCATGATTTCTTCCGTCGCTTTGCACAGCGGGGTATATTTCAACGCTCTCGAATGAGTGCAAGCAGGTGCGGTATAGAATATAAAGGAAAATGTCTCCTTGGGAATAGGTTGAAAACCTCTAACGGCCAAGCTACACGTACCGGACGACATCGGACGATGCCATAAAACGTAGGACCGCAGACAAGAGATTCGCGACGGGCCGGGCCGTGTCGGATCACAGCGGGCCGATTTCGTATGAGATTTGACAGTTGGCGTTAACAGATTTATGGCATCGTCCGATGTCGTCCGGTACGTGTAGCTTGGCCGTAAAAAGACCCATGCACAATGAAGAATTGGCATAATTTTCTTTAGGTTTATTCACAAAGCATATCAATGTTGTCGCCTTACATCAGTTGTGCTTACATTATCTCGATTGATTTCAAATTGTTCTATTTTTATCTTCTTTTTTACATGTCGCCTCATTGTGATCACTTCCTTAGCAATAAATTCCGTACAATCTTCACCCGTAAAACAAACAATCAACGGCAACCGAAGTCTGTTAGGTGGTAAGGAATGCACGTGGGGGCCATCTTACTGGTGTTCTAATATCGAGTAAGTATACACTAGTGTAAGCATTAACCACCATCCCAAAAAAAAAAAAAAAAAAAAAAAATATATATATATATATATATATATATATATATATATATATATATATATATATATATATATATATATATATATATATATATATATATATATATATATATATGTATATACAGGCGGTCCCCGAGATACACGGTTAATGGGGACCGAAAACGACCGCAAAATACCGCGTATCTCTAATTCCGCGTAAGTCGAATCTCGTGATTTCCCGCCAAAATATCACTAATTTTCGTGCAAGTTCGTTTGTTCGTTTTGCAAGAAGGGGGTTGTTTGAGCCACCAAATTAATTATTTGATATGTTTCTACTGAATTGAACAGTTTTAAACCTTTTGAAATGATATTTGACATTCGATATATATTCGTATATATATATATATATATATATATATATATATATATATATATATATATATATATATATATATATATATATATATATATATATATATATATATATATATATATATATATATATATATATATATATATATATATATACATATACATATATATATAGCGGAATTTGGGGCAAGTGTGCCACCTTAAGCATTTCAAGTTATAACTCACTAAAACGTGTTTTTCAAAAGCCGATTTAAATCTCATAACCATTTTACATCTATTTCCTCACTTAAAATGAGTTTCGCTTGAAAAAAGTGCAAACAAAACAGTTTTTGAAGCGTTTTAAAAAGGATCCAAAAGACGTTGTTTTTTGGGCTATGGGGCAAGAGTGCCAGTCGTATGGGGCAAGACGGCCACCTGGTTAAAATAACCGTATTTCTTAGATAATTGGAAATTATAACGTTTGTACCACTAGTGTATGTATTCCTACATGTCTTGAGTCACCAATGAACCCCTTTTCATTACAAACAGTATCGCAATATGGGTTGTTGCTGGTCTGTTTTTCCGGAGTAGAATCCGCTCGTAAAAGCGCATCGCTAAACGCTACAACAATGTTTACATTGTTGACAGCTCGCGCCTATGAAAGATGGTGGCACACTTGCCCCAAATAGAGATGGCTCTTTTGCCCCAAAAGTTGTAACTTTTTTCAAATTGAATTTTTCAGTGACAAAAAGAAAGTTTTTTTCAACTAACCTCACGTTTTCTCAGCTATACGGTGGTGTAAATATTTTCTCGGTTGATTGTTCGCATGATTTTTGAGAGCTTATTTGGTTGGATTAAAAAATTATAATATTCTGCTCAATTTTAAAACTCAATATAAATCAGTTCAAAACAATGGGAAATATCAATTGGTCTATATGAAATTCGGCTCAGTATACCTAGTCATTGGAAAGCAACTAACTGTATACACAATTGATATATATATATATATATATATATATATATATATATATATATATATATATATATATATATATATATATATATATATATATATATATATATATATATATATATATATATATATAATATATATATATATATATATATATATATATATATATATATATATATGTGAGCCATGACACAAGATGGCCATAATTGGTACACTTGCTCTAGTGCAATAATTGGTGCATCGTTGTTAAGTTGTACCAATTATGGACGTATGGAAAAATGGCACATTTTTAATGAAAAATAGTAAAAATTTTATGAGAAGCCATTGTATAACAAGCATTTTACACCATAATGGTGTTTTTTTCATATAAACACATGCTTAGATGCTTTAAAATCACTATTATCCTACAGTGCTGCTCTTAACAAAATGGTAAGAGATGGCCAAAATCTTGGCTGTACATTTTAAAGGGGTGATATGATATAAATGGATGTTCCTGGCATGTAACTAATGTTTGGTTTTGGCAAAATTTGTCCCAACAAAAACATCCTGTGCCGAATCTGACAGTTGCTAATCGAAGACGAAAATTGTGTTATTGAATTGGACAGAGCAGCTTACACCATCTGACGTGTGAGCAAGTGGTAGACAGCGGTGTCTATACAAAACGACTATTGTTATAAACAAGTGAACAGTTGTTTTATATGCTTTTAGGGATTCAGTCGTTGAAAAAGCGCCGTGAGATAGCTAAATGCCTTTTTATATCAGGACTACTTAACCACCACATTGATGCTCCTACTCTATTAGCTACGATAGAATTTAACGCGCCATCTAGGAATCTACGTACACGTCAATTCATATCCGTCCCTCGTTATAGAACTCGTTTTGGCCAGTCTGATCCTATGTCAGCTATGTGTCGAACTTTCATAAATAACTTTGATTTATTTGATTTCAACATGCCACAGAATGTTTTTAGAGATAGACTCAGGACACAACTTACGTAATAATTTTTTTCTCAAAATACATTTTCTATTCTTGTGCACCTGTTCTCCCCGATCGATTTATGTACCTTACATAGTCTATAAGCACTAATTTAAGTACATTCATGTAGGATCTTCAAGATCCCGATGGATTAATCAATAAACATATTAAACATATTAAACATATTAAACATATTAAACCCTGTATTGAGTCGTACGAGTTGACGACTATAACACGTAACCTCTCCAATACTACTGGGTACCTGTTATCGCAAGAGGTAAAGTAGACCATACTGCAAAGAAAAGTTTAATGAAAAAAGAAAATATAGACACATCGCTCGTTTGTGCCATACCTGTTTGTACTTCACAAAAAGGAACCTAAAACCATAGCTTGGGGCCGGTCTGGTGGTACAGTCGTCAACTCGTACGACTTAACAACATGTCCGTCATGGGTTCAAGTCCCGAATAGCCCGTGAGACGTATGACTAACTATCCTACTATCCCGCTGCGCAAAGCGATCGAAAACTTCTCAACCTCTCGCTCAATGTAGCTATAGAGCAAGAACCAATAATGATAAAGCGAGGTGAAAAGATGGAGAAGAGGGGAAGGAGGGGAGAAAGAGAACGTGGGTGTGAACCCACTGACTGGGTAGTTTATGTCGACATACGCATTGTAGTGTCCAGATCACGTTTGAAAGGAATATTCTGCCAGATCCAAGGTGTGTTGTTGTTACGAGTTTTGGCAAGAGCCTACAGCATTGAATTGTGGGGTTTGCCTTTCGGACATCTCTATTTATTAATTATAGAGAAACACTTTCACTAATTTTTATTCTAACTTTTATTTTCGGGCAGCACTATTTTTATTTTTGTGCAGCACTATTTTTATTATTGTGCAGCACTTGGCACTTTTTTATTTTTAACGTGATCTAACTTAAGCGTGTCTGTCCCTTCCGATCGCCGGATGTCCTTATTATATTAATTTAGTCCTACACGTGATCCACTGCGCTCTTGCATGAATTTCTTATTATTTCTCATCTAACTTCCAATGCTACCTATTTTTAATTGTGCACCATATGTGCAGAAGACTTATGCTTATCTGCCTATAATATTTTGCTATAATTTTATGGGATTATCTGTATTTTATTAAATAAAAACTATGTTTTATAAATGTAATCATGCGACTTATCCTATTCATCATTTCTGTGTATGTAGTTGTATTGCATCTAATTTTCTCCTACGTCCCTTTGGACTAATGCGCAATTTCATGTATCCTTGTTTAATCATCATAGTATCCGTTGTACTACTAATTCTATTTTATGTTATTTATGTGAACATTAATTGTAGGTATGGAAGTATAATATTTGTTTATAAAGTTAAGCCTAAATTATGAATTCCTTTAATAAAATCATAACGCTTTCATAGTGTTCGTGTCAACTTAGTATTCTATGAATGAACTCGTATTCCTTCTGAATTTCCCCTATCTATTCCTTTCCTTTTCTAGTTCATGGTTTCGGTCAAAGCTACAATTATTTCTTGTATACAATATTCTTTAATCTCTTAAATTCATGCTAAACGTGTTCATGAGGGTATTGCTATCATGAATAATCAGGGGTGTCGAATCGTATATTACAGAATTATAAAAAATGAACATTTATTGTGTCCCTATTTTCGGTAGCATTTAAAGTGAAAAATAACTTAATTATCGTGATGTTAAAATTTCAAACAAGTTAGAACAAATAATACAAACATAACATCTTTAATCAAAAACACTATTACATTGGTTTACTGTTCTGGTTCGCTTAATCACAAGACCTGCTGAATGGCTGACAACAACATTTTTGAGCTGTGTAATTTTTTTTTTATTTTGGAAACTCTACGGAAGGAAATGGTCGGAAACTTCGTATATGAATAACAAATGAGTATAATTTCACTACAAAATTGTGTTTTGAGACGTTTTTGATCACAATTGTGTAAAATTTCACATTTTAAACTTCTTCTTCTTGTTGTTTGGCACAACAACTGCTGTCGGTCCAGGCCTGCTTGAACCCACTAGTGAAGTGAGCTTGGCTTTCAGTGACTTATTGTTACCATAGCAGGATAGTCAGTCCTACGCATGGGGGCACGGTCTTTTCGGGGCTTGAACCCATGACGGGCGTGTTGTTAAGTCGTACGAGTTGACGACTGTACCACCAGACCGGCCCATTTTAAACTACCCTGTTGAAAATACGTAAACTGCCTAAACCTGGTTACCGTATCTTTATTCTACAGTCAAATTCCCAAGAGACAAATTCCGTTTCCGCAAGGTAGTTCAATATTTTACTAGTAACTGTGCAACCAGACATCCCGTCAAATTCGATTATATACGATGATATTCCATGACAGGTCCATACAAAACCAATCTGTTTATCAGCGAATATTTTTATGCCATGTGTGGGCGCATTAAATTTTTTGAATTTCATCGAATGTCATCGCATTATACAAAATAACAGCTAGGTACATACATTTAGGCGTGTCATGTTTCAACCATGTTGATTTAGACTATTTTTTCTCGCTTCACGGGGTGAAATTGTATCTATATGTCTAGTTGCACGGCAACGTGTGTTTCCAAATCTCCAACAGTTTCACTTGTTTAGTTCTTCTTCTTCTTTGGTTGTCGGTCAAGGCCTGCCTGTACCCACTAGTGAAGTGAGCTTGGCTTTCAGTGACCTCTTGATATCATAGCTTGACCTCTTGATACATACGTATGGGGGCACGGTCTATTTGGGACTTGAACCCATGACGGGCATGCTGTTACGTCGTACGAGTTGACGACTGTATCACGAGACAGACCGGCCCTTGTTTAGTTACGCTGTACTGGCCGTCAAATTTTTTTTAAAATATTTTATTTTGCGTTATTTAGTATCAGTTTAGATTCCTCTCTACCAGTGTAACAAATCGTCATTTGACGAAAACCCCCTCCCCCTATATCAACGTTACGTAATTGATATATGGGCATAGCATATCAGTAGCTTAATACAATCCTAGTAGGCTTTTAATCGCCGGCAAATGAAAGGCGATTAGAAACCATTTCATGAAAATTTGCGACTTGGCATTTCAAAAGACTATGACGATTGTGATACGACTATGATAAATCAAATTTAAAAAGCAGATGCTCGAATATTAGATTTTGTTCTATATTGTGAAACTTTTATATATGTGGCCAATGGTATTATTTATTGCAATGTGCGTAATAAATCATATTAGATCTAATTTAATTTTCTTTCCGTCTTTTTAGGAATGCTAAGACATGTGCCGCTGTATCACACTGTATTCAAACTGTTTGGGAAAAGCAGCACTATCCGGTGGATAATGATGAGATCTGCAACATTTGTCTGGACATGGTGAAACAGGCACGTGATCAACTGGAGAGCAATGAAACGCAGGCCGATTTGAAAGCCGTCTTCGAAGGTTCCTGCAACTTGATTCCGATTAAGTTAGTGAAAAAAGAATGTCGCAAATTAGCTGACGATTTTATACCCGAGTTAGTGGAGGCTCTCGCTTCGCAAATGAATCCAAACGCTGTATGCAGCGTAGCTGGGCTTTGTAACAATGCCGCCATTGATAAACTATTATCAGAGATGATAGTATTAAACCCTCAGCAGGAAGTACAAGGCTTTGAAGCGAATGAGAAGGAACCTGCAGTAACTGGTGATACTTTCAACTGCGACGAGTGCCATACGATTTCCAACCTAATTCAAAGACGCTTCCGTTCGACTGATCGGGATACTGTTTTGGAGAGTATTCTACAAATATGCGGCAAAATGTCATCATATTCGGATGCTTGCTCGAACATTGTGCTGACATACTTTGGGGTGATGTATGAGCATTTGGAACGTAATTTAAAAGTAGAAAGCGTGTGTCATCTTAGTGGAGTTTGCGTAGCGCAGTTCCATCTACATGAAAATAACAAACGAAAAGATCTGATTGAGGCGAGCTCAATGGGAGATGTCGGTATACTACAAGTGGATGGCGACGATGTTCCATGCAAACTATGTGAGCAATTGGTGGATCATTTGCGCGATGTTTTGATTGCGAATACGACCGAGCTAGAGTTCAAAGAGGTATTGAAGGGTCTGTGTAATCAGACCAAGAGTTTTGCCGATGAATGCCATAGTCTTGTTGAACAATACTATCGTGAAATCTATGAGACGTTGGTGAACAACCTGAATAGCAACGATGCGTGTTTCATAATTGGTATCTGTTCGAAAAAAGACGGTGTGCTTAGTAATGGCATAGTCATGCCTTTATTATCAGTGGCAGTTGCGGATCGGCATGAACGGACCGAGATATACAAACGAATGCATCGCCCATTGCTAGGACATAACGAACTTATACTGTCGACATCAGAAGTGCAGCAGGCCCAGCTTCCGATTGATCGTATTATGAATGCACCTAGAGGCCTAAACTTGATCGAGAACGGCAAATTCTGCACATTGTGCGAGTACTTTATGCATTTCGTACAGGAAGCATTAAGCGAACCAGCAAATGAGGATGAAATTAAAAAAGTGATCGAAGTCACATGTAATCGATTGCCGTCGTCTATTCGCGGTGAATGCCATAACTTTGTCGATGTTTACGGCGATGCAGTTATAGCACTGCTTATTCAATCGATAAATCCGCGCGAGATTTGTCCAACTTTGAAGATGTGTCCAACTTCCAGCTTAGAAGTCGAGATATTTGCTCCAGGCCCGGTCGAGGTATCCATTCAGGCGCGGGGTGATAAAGACAAACCAACTTGCCCACTCTGTCTTTTTGCCGTTAGTCAGCTGGAGGAGTCGGTTAAAACAGATCGATCGAAGGAAAATATCAAGAGTGCACTGAATAAACTTTGCACGCACTTGTCACCCAAGCTACGCCTGGAATGCAATGATTTTGTTGACACATATACAGCTGAACTTGTCGAAATGCTTGCATCTGATTTCACACCACAAGAAATTTGTGTTTTCCTGAAGCTTTGCGTTGACCAACGCCCAGATCTTAGTCTTCTCGGTATGGAACTTGACTATGAGAAGCGTTCATCGCACCAAAAGTCAGACATATTAGTATCCTCTTCGGGTGACATCGAGACAAATGAAATACCTGACATTACTGTCAACGGAGAAATTACGATTGATCATACACTGATGAGTAGTTCACCCGAGTGTCTTGTTTGCCAGGAGATGGTGAAAGAAGTCGAGAAACGGGTGAAAAATAAAAAAAGCAAGGAACAAATTAAACAGGCTCTAGAGCACGCATGTGAGCGTCTGCGGAAATATAAGACCAAGTGTGAGAAGTACATCGATCAGCATAGTGACCAAATCATTGATCTGGTAATGAAACAGCTTTCTCCAAAGGAAATTTGTAACGCGTTGGGATTCTGTATTCCTGCTCAAGAAATCATCGACGACTGTGAGTATTATTTTTTTTTGTAGTTTGATACCGATAAATTTTGCTTCGATGCCAAATAAAGTGTACGCTTTGCCATGTTTATTGTATTCTATTTTATACCATTCTAAGAAATGCGCTTAGACAAACTCTCAATCAATTTGTTAAAATTAGATGAAAAATCTTCAAAAAAATACAAAATACTGTTTCTTGTAGAATATGTTCAAGTCGTGTGAAAAAATTTTATCCTACTGACAGGGTTTACTGAGTTAATAAACAAATATTAACATGTTAATAACAATGTCTTTTATTAGAAAAACGGCAAAGCCGTTCCTCCTCAATAAAAAAAAACCAATTTTGTTTTTGGATAGACATCGCTGTCTACCACTTGCGGGACACCTTCCCGAATCTGTCTTTGCCAATGCCAAGCCTGTGGTATGATGCTTGAAAACGTTGATGATACCTGGATTTATCGGATATAATGCTGAATCTGCGGCACATTTCTCGAACACACTGTTCCCCGCCGAGGACATACGGTCGAAAAAAGTTGTTAACCCGTATACTCCTTGTGGACATTATTGTACTGGCAACGCCAAATTATTCTTTCGATTTTTTTTAGTAATTGGTAGCGCCTAAAAAAGGACAAAACATTTCTTTCAAATTGGCATCAATTGTTTTATTGATTTATTGATCAATATTTTATGTTGGATAATGCAGTTTTTATATTGTATTTAGCTGCAACAAGTTTTCATGGTTCAGTAAGTGGTCACAGGTATCACGAATTTTCATCAAGCACTGTGAATTAAAATGAATTACAGCTAAGATTTTACACATAAACACGACTGGCAATTCCAAGTGACATTTGCTCGAAATTGTTTTCCCATATCTGCTCGATTAGTTTTCGATACGCCTGAAATTGTGGATTTGTGTGTGATCAAGTGAGTTGAAAGCGCCAAGATTTGGTGAGTTCGTAAATTAGACTTTCTTCTATCGATTGACGATGCCGTCGAGCTCGTTTTACATTCGTAGCTTTGATTTTTTTTTAATGAAAAAACAAAAGCGAATTTTGTGTGATTTTTTTAAAATAAAAAATCGATATTATTTAAGTATACAATGGATACACAACCAACCATAACGATAGGAAACATCATTTCCGAGCGAATCTAGAAGAAAACTACAAAAAGCCGCATCACAGTTGATTTTAAAGGACTTTTTTCTAAATTCCCTTAAACTGGTGCAGTTTAAGGGAAGTTTAAGGCTCCAGTTTAAGGAAAATAGCTCGAATTCCCGATTATTCGTGCTCGATAATGTCAATTGGGATTCTTTCAAATTAATCCTGCAAGCCGAAATCTCACCTGAAAGTTTTCCGGGGTTTCTTCTTCTTCTGATACGTGACTTCTTCTTCTGCTAAATTGACATATTGTCCATGAATGTCATTTGTGGACGAGAACGGAGTATATATCAGTAGTATCGGCGAACTCGTTCGTTCCCGGGAACGTTCACGGCGACGCTCATTTTCACTCATTTCATAGCTTTCTATGATCAAAAATTAGAAAACCGTCTAGGTTTTGTACTGCCCAATCGAATGGTACAACCCTGTCCACTCAAGAGTGACGAACGTTCTTCGACGAACAAGCTCCCCGATACGGCAGTATGTCTATCTTGAGGGTGGCCACTCAACCGGGAAAACCGGAAATCAGCCGGGAATTTTATTTTTCCGGGGAAAACCGGGAAAATCCGGGAAATTATCACAAACTTTTGGTATCACTGTTTACCATCGTACTAAGTGTATTTTCAATTATTGGGATGTTTTGTATATTCTCCCCAACTTACCACAGGCCATCAACATCACTCCAATGTGTAAGGACAACATTTTCCGTTTCTCTCATATGGTACGCAATATATGTACTATACTTCTCATTCGCACTGGTGCAATACTTAAGTTCACCTATATCGCTTCTTGCACATTTCGGGTATGGTGTGCCTATTCGTTCTACCTTGCACTCGTCTTTTATTATTCATCTCTCGTGAAGTTTCGGTCGTGTCGAATTTAGCGGTGGATTTAGTGAGCGATCCCAATTTTTGAACAGAATTGATAATTTTTGTTCCCTTTAGCAATTTTAAGGCTACCCAATCACACATCGCCTGTACATTGGCATTTTGCATTTTGGATTCGGGCCTCAACCTTCATTCCCCCCGGGTGACTGGGTTCCCAAACTGGCACTGATGGTTGATTCCTGTTTCTATTCGTGAGGTGCATCATCAGCGTCGAATAAAGAATGCATATTTAAATAGCTTAAGATCCATAGTAGCCAAATTAGATCCACAAACGAGCGCACGATTGAAAATTTGTTTGTATAAATTTGATAGAAATCATGCCAAAAATGGTTCTCAAATGTGTTGTCACACCTCCAGATTGGATACTATATTGTTGAATAATTCACTAATAACTTTTATCCAGTTTTTATGACAAGTGTCCATCTTTCCCGTAATGCCCGTGTTTTCTTACCATCCTGTAGATAACGATTTTTGAAAACGTATGATATAATAATTTGGAATTGAAGTATCGAAGCATAGTGAACCGAGAAAACTCCAAAAAAATCCGGGAAAAATCGGGAAGGGGACTGGACTCAGAGATGAATTAATGGCTTAGAAAATGAGATGGAAAATTATGTGTTGCAGATGCATCATAAAAATATCTAGCTAAAGCCTCAGATATTTCTGTTGGTGGAATAATGGTGTTTTCTGTTTTTAGAGTGATTGCTGTAGATTTGTGGTTTTTACTGGACAAAATTGCAACTTTCATTCTTTCGGATAAAATTCTAGGGTTTATTTGAAAAACAATTTTGCCCCAAGTTGGATTTTTTGTAAATTTGACGGCTTCTCGTAATTCCCGGTTGGCTTCTCAATATTGATGGGCCATGAGCGGAATGAAAAGCGCGGAAGCGGATTTAAATGTTGAAGACTCTTGAGTGCTTTACGTCAAGTTTTAATGGCAAGGGCAGGGCAACTGTTTTTTTTACTGGTAAGGGAGGGAGGATCATCTAAGGGTAGTGTGTATGTCATTTCTATTTTGTATTTTTCCCAGTCAGCCTCCTCATATTTCCACCTGGGACGTTTTTGAGGGCTGTGGGTTAGTTGATGGTCATGGACAAATAGCGGATGGTGATCATTGCCATGGGTATCGTTATGTATGGAAACAGAAAAACTAGAATCTATAGAAGAGGAGAGAACACAAAAATTTTAAATAGTATTTTGTCCACTAGTGGGACAGGTACGTGTGGCTGTTATGAATAACCTCTATACTACAGGTATCAAGATAGTCCTGTATCATATGGCCTCAAGTATTAGAGCCAGGGTTAACCCAGGTAGAATGTTGGGCTTTGAAATCGCCAAGTATCGCCAAGGAGAGAGCCTTACTGATCCGGAGTGATCCGGAGAGATCCGGAGTGATCCGGAGTGATCCGGAGTGATCCGGAGTGATCCGAAGTGATCCGGAGTGATCCGGAGTGATCCGGAGTGATCCGGAGTAATCCGGAGTGATCCGGACTGATCCGGACTGATCCGGACTGATCCGGACTGATCCGGAGTCGGAGTCATATTTTGCGCACCGGAGTCGGAGTTGATCCATGACTCCGCTCCGGATTACCCATCACTACGTAGGACTGACTATCCTGTTATGGTAACAATAAGTCACTGAAAGCCAAGCTCACTTCACTAGTGGGTACAGACAGGCCTTGACCGACAGCGGTTGGTGTGCCAAAGAAGAAGAAGAAGAGGGTATATGTTTTTGTATGCCAATGCCAACAGAGCGATGCATGTTGGTTGGTGTTTGTAAAAAAATCCAGGTATAGTAATTGAATTGGGAACTGTTTAGGTTTGGTATGGTCATTATATCTTGTAAAGCGACTATTGGGGCCCTTTTCGTTTGAAGTTCGTAGGCTGAAATTTCATCCTGTCAGCTGTTTGCATTGTATAGCAGTTTTCGAGCCGCTATCTATGTGAGTGTAATATACAGGTGGGCTTATCCCAAGGTGTATGAATTTAGAAGGCTGATTTTTATCGCTTCTGCTTCTGAATGAAGATTGTAAGAGTGTTTTGAGTATTCGTCAAGCCTCCAGAAAGCTGGTTTGAGCAAAAATTTTCACTCGTTCTGTCAAAAAGTGATGTTCAAAATTGTTTATAAAAAAATGCTATGAGACCACCTGGACTGCATACACTTGGATTCCAGATTGCACCACTTAATCTCTTTGATGCCCCTTGGGATAAATGTAAACAACACCGTGTTTTCGAGCAGGTACTCGAATCTAATTCTAGCTTTGTGGCTAGAATAATCTAGAATGAAAATTGCAGGTTAGTTTTTTGTGTGGTTTTGTATGGAGTGTTAACATGATTTCAGCCTCCAACTATCAAACTCCATACAAAAAACGAACAAGAGTCGTGAAGGCCCCCTATAATAGAATTATATGACAGGTTACTTACTTACTTATCCGGCACTACAACCGCTTTGCGGTCTTGGCCTGCCTCAGGAGTGTCCGAAACCGCTCACGGTCTCGCGCCTTCGTCTGCCAGTCCGTTATCCCGGCCTTAATGGCGGACGCCTCCACGCCATCTTGCCACCTCAATTTGGGCCTACCACGCCTCCTCTGTCCTTGTGGACGGCCTAAAAAGACTTTACGGGCTGGGTCGTCCGTTTCCATGCGTATAACATGGCCAGTCCACCGGAGCCTGGCGAGCTTTATACGCTGTACGACAGTGAGGTCGCCGTACATCTCGTATAGCTCGTCATTATAGCGGCTCCTCCATTGTCCTTCCACACATACGGGGCCAAGTATCCTTCTGAGCATCTTCCTCTCGAACGCGGCTAAGAGGGTTTCGTCAGATTTGGACAGTGTCCATGTCTCAGAGGCGTATGTGAGTACTGGTACTATATAGGTACTATATAGTCCCAGCTTCGTCCGTCGCGACAGGTTCTTTGAGGTAAACTGCTTTTTCAGGCTGTAGAATGACCGGTTGGCAGCCAGCATCCTTGCGCGCAACTCAGCTTCCATGCTGTTGTCGTTGCTGACCTTTGACCCAAGATAGGTGAATTGTGGGACGACTTCAAAAGTGCGTTCACCTATCTGTACGTCACGCCTACGTAGATTCGGATTATTTATTGGTAGGTCCGCTGATGTTGCCACCATCAGTTTGGTCTTTGCCTCGTTTATCTGCAATCCGAGGCTCTCTGCCGCCTGCTCAATCCCTTGGTAGGCTTCTGCTACATAGGAGAGCCGCAGACCAATGATGTCTATATCATCAGCGTATGCCAGGATCTGGGTTGACTTATAGAAGATGGTTCCCGTAGTCTCCACCCTCGAGTCGCGGATGGCCCTCTCTAGCGCCAAGTTGAATAGGAGACAGGCAAGCCCGTCCCCCTGGCGCAGACCTTTGGTGGTAGCAAAAGGTCCTGAGAGTTTTCCATCCACCCTCACCTGGCATGTGACGTTGGTCATAGTCATTCTAACTAGCCTTATCAGTTTGGCCGGGATTCCAAATGAGCTCATAGCGTCGTACAGTTTTACCCTGGCTATGCTATCGTATGCGGCTTTGAAGTCAATGAAGAGATGGTATGTGTCGTTTTTGTATTCAGCCATCTTCTCCAAGATCTGCCGCATGGTGAAGATCTGATCAGTGCGGGACAAGGCGATCCTGAAGGATCAGGGAGAATATTTTATAGGCGGTATTCAACACCGTAATACCCCTGTAGTTGTTGCAGTCCAACCTGTCTCCCTTCTTGTATACGGGGTAGATGATGCCGAGATTCCAATGACAGGTATATATATATATATAAATCATTTTGCTACAGGAATGGCAATTTTTTTTTGTTTTGGTTATACCATAATCTCATGCAGCAATAGGATAGCTACTTCGTCGTCGGCAATTCGTGGCAACACTCGTGTAGCTAAATAGGGGGCACTAACTAGACCGTGTGTGACGGTACACAGTTTGTACGTTTGCAGTGATTGGGACGGTGCTGGCTTCCATACGATGAGTTGTAATGATGTATCACGATCATTTACAGGGTTTCACACTTCATCTCAAGACAGCGGGACCCCTTCCCGAATCTGTCTTAGCCAATGCCAAGACTGCGGTATGATGCTTGAAAACGTTGATGATACCTGAATTCATCGGATGCAATGCTGAATCTGCGGCACATTTCTCGAATCACACTGTTCCGCACCGAGGACATGCGGTCGAATATAAAAAACACGTAGAACCTTTGTGCCGTCTGCGCATGGGTGTGAGTGTGCGTGTGTGTGCAAAACTGTCGCCAAATGTGTTTTCTTTCGGAATGTTATGATCCATCGGTCAAAGAAAGGAAGGTGCTCTTGACAGTGGCGGATTAGAGCAATCGGGGCCCTAGGCGTTAAGACGAGTTGAGGCCCCTGTAAATGGTAACTGATGACCGGGAGGAGGGGGTACTGGCACACAGCCGTTGGGAGATTGAACAGTATACTAAAATTGCCAGCGGTGGGGGGAGGGGGGGTTGGCCATGGGACCCCTACGATCATCAGTTACAGGCCCTAAAATTGTTAGGAATTCTTGCCCTTAGTCAAAAAATATCCTGATGAGGACGAAGGGAAAAATATTGATTCGAGGATCGAATGCGATCCTTTTTAATAGTGTACCGCATGCCCGCCGCATGCACTACTTAGTACGCTCGGATACTAAGCGCTTATAACCATAGAGGATGCCCTATTCTAATTTACTTATCTGTCGCTGCCTATCGTACGCGCTACTACCACCATCACATACATAGCGCGCTCGCTCGCTCGTGTTCTCAACTGCTAAGCCTGAGCGACAATCCCTGAAAATGATCTGTATTTCGTTGATGTTTTCGGGGATAATTGGTTAACGAATTATCACCCCAAAAGACCAGCGAAATCCAGCGTGGTCAGGAGCTTGGGTGAGCCCCAACGACCATCTTTCCGCGGCCCTTGTCGCTAATATTCTGTCTAATAATGGATGGAGGGGGGGGGGGGGGGGGGGGTGCAAGTACCCCTTCAAACAACAAAACCAGTAAATAGCACGATAATGAATAATGATATGGTGGCGCAACTGGCAAAGTGATTCGAAGTAGAACTAGCGAAGTGGTTGGTAGCATCACGGATGAAGCATGAGAATGAACTGGAACATGAGGGGAGGGAGTGAATCCGAATGTTCATTTCTATTTTCAGCTCTTTTTTGCATGGATTCATCCTTCACGTGTGTTCAATATCCCTGTTGCCCGACCTCTCTTCCGCACCGACCAGCCGCGAAGGTAGCTGGTGCCCGGGTCCGCCGTGGAGACGAGCAGCAATTCGAACTAAGTCCCGCTTCACTAACACCGCCAGGAACTCCGCCTTCGAGATCCCTTTGGTAAAAGTTCGCGCCTCATAGCGACTGCCTTCCAGCTAGTTTCCCCAGGCTTTCGGGGGGCTATGCAGATGGAAGGGGAACCTTTACCGCAGAAACTCTCAAGAGGAGAAGCTCAAGGAATAGAGAGTGAGCGAGCAGAGATCGGATTCGACTTCGCCTTTCTGCCTACTGGTGTCCGCCGAGGATTACCACTGGAGGGGTCCAATAGCGGATCAATAAGTTTTCGAAGATTATATCGTTTCAGGAGTGAAATAATTTATTGCGTTTCGTTTCTCTTGCTTAGCTCATTTGGTTTATTTTCAGTTAGGAAAGGGATGATTTTACAGCGTGTATTTCTAGCGATGGATAACATCCTTTCCCTTTCCTAGGAAAAATATTCATCATTAGGCGAGGCAAAAAATATATTGCTAGGATCGAACGCGATCCTCTAATACCGCCTCCTGGACACCTATCTCTAACGCAAAAATATGTATCTTATTCCGTGTGGTGCATACTAGGTTTTATTAGGAATTCTTGCCCTTAGTCAAAAAATATCCTGATGAGTACGAAGGGAAAAATATTGATTCGAGGATCGAATGCGATCCTTTTTAATAGTGTACCGCATGCCCGCCGCATGCACTACTTAGTACGCTCGGATACTAAGCGCTTATAACCATAGAGGATGCCCTATTCTAATTTACTTATCTGTCGCTGCCTATCGTACGCGCTACTACCACCATCACATACATAGCGCGCTCGCTCGCTCGTGTTCTCAACTGCTAAGCCTGAGCGACAATCCCTGAAAATGATCTGTATTTCGTTGATGTTTTCGGGGATAATTCGTTAACGAATTATCACCCCAAAAGACCAGCGAAATCCAGCGTGGTCAGGAGCTTGGGTGAGCCCCAACGACCATCTTTCCGCGGCCCTTGTCGCTAATATTCTGTCCACTTGTAGACATACGGCATACTACAGACTAGAGATCTTCGGCGACCGCCTACCGTTAGATCCGCCGCTGGTTCATGACGGTGTTTTTTTATTGTGGAGGTGCAACCTTCCCCCTGCCTGTAGCGTATGCATCAGGCAGGAGACAGTGTGGCAGTATGCAAGTTGCCCGCTGGATAGGAGCGGTCCCGCCCCGACAGACAAAGAGAACGAAATTTTCTGGTGAGGGGTAGGTAGAAACACGCGGTGGAGGTCCGGCCCAAGACGGATCCGAAGTCCGTTGTTTTGGGCTCGAAATTAAAAATGGCGGATGGAGCGCTACCACGGAGAGAATGCGCTCTCTTGCTTGCCTTTAAAATACACGAGGCGCTCTAGCTATAAAGAACGCTCGCTCGCGCTGTTTCATCGTATTTTCCTCATACCCCTTCCTTCCCGTTTTTTTCGGCTTGTGCTGCGCTGAACTGGTGCCCCCTCCCACTTGATTCCAGCGAATTGCGCTGCGCTTGACTGACACCCCCTCCCGCTCGTTTCCCGACAGACAAAGAGCACGAAATTTTCAGGCGAGGGGTAGGTAGAAACACGCGGTGGAGGTCCGGCCCAAGACGGATCCGAAGTCCGTTGTTTTGGGCTCGAAATTAAAAATGGCGGATGGAGCGCTACCACGGAGAGAATGCGCTCTCTTGCTTGCCTTTAAAATACACGAGGCGCTCTCGCTGTAAAGAACGCTCGCTCGCGCTGTTTCATCATAACCCCTTCCTTCCCGTTTCTTTCGGCTTGCGCTGCGCTGAGCTGGTACCCCCTCCCACTTGATTCCAGCGAATTGCGCTGCGCTGGACTGACATCCCCTCCCACTTGTTTCTTTCGTAGCACGCTGTGCGCATCCCTTCATTCGGACTTGGTGCACCCGAATCAAAACAAAAACTTGAACACATTAAACTTGGTTTATATTTTATCACTTTTATTGCAAATAAAGGGGCATTTTCGCACATAGCTTCACACAATCTTGCCACAAAATCACACACATTATTTATATTTAAAAAATCGTCTTATTTAAAATAGCCGTCTAACTGCATGAATACCGTTGTTGCTGTTCAATGCAGTAAAAAAATATTGAAATAAACCAGCGCAAATCACACATTTAAGATAAATGATGAAAGAAAAGCGCAGCTTCATTTCAATGTGCACAACACTTCAACACTTAGCGAATCTTCGATCGCCCGGGACTTAGGCTAACACGCGCGCGGCCTTTCACGGCGAACGCTTGAGCTGAACTGACGATTTCGTGTGGTGGCAAGAAAGGGAGCGCACAGAGGAACACGCTGCATTGGTGCAAGTGAGACACCGATAGCCGCATGCCGCTGCGAGAAAACCAAACTGAGCGCGCAGGCTGAAAGTGAACGCACACATTCACACATGTGTAATTGTGTGAGTGCAAAAACTGTGTAGAAACCAAACACGCTCGCGCCTCCGCGTAATTCCGCGTATTTCCAACCGTCTCCCCATGCTTCTACATGCCCCTCGCCTGAAAGTCGCACACTTTTCATTCTCAATGCTAGTAGGGCATGCTTCTACATGCCCCTCGCCTGTAAGTCGCTTACTTTTTCATTCTCATTGCTAGTAGGGCAAGCCGAAAGAAACGGGAAGGAAGGGGTATGATGAAACAGCGCGAGCGAGCGTTCGTTACAGCGAGAGCGCCTCGTGTATTTTAAAGGCAAGCAAGAGAGCGCATTCTCTCCGTGGTAGCGCTCCATCCGCCATTTTTAATTTCGAGCCCAAAACAACGGACTTCGGATCCGATCATGGGCCGGGCCCCCACCGCGTGTTTCTACCTACCCCTCGCCTGAAAATTTCGTTCTCTTTGTCTGTCGGGTTCTTTCGTAGCGCGCTGTGCGCATCCCTCCGCACGGACTTGGTGCTCCTGAATCAAAACAAAAACTTGCACACATTAAACTCGGTTTATATTTTATCACTTTTATTGCAAATAAAAGCACATTTAAATACATAGCTTCACACAATCTTGCTGCAAACCACACACATTCTTTGTATACAAAAATCGTCGTATTTCAAATAGCCGTCTAACTGGGTGGATCCCGTTGTTGATGGTCAATAAATAAAAAAACCATTGAAATGAAGCAGCGCAAATGACACATTTAAGATAAATGATGAAAACTAAGCGCAGCTTCATTTCAATGTGCACAACACTTCAACACTTAGCGAAACTTCGATCGCCCGGGACTGAGGCTAACACGCGCGCGGCCTTTCACGACAAACGCTTGAGCTGAACTGACGATTTCGTGTGGTGGCAAGAAAGGGAGCGCACAGAGGAACACGCTGCATTGGTGCAAGTGAGACACCGATACCAGCATGCCGCTGCGAGAAAACCAAACTGAGCGCACATGCTGAAAGTGAACGCATACATTTACATATGTGTGATTGTGTGAGTGCAAAAACTGTGTAGAAACCAAAACATGCTCGCGCCTCCGCGTATTTCCAACCGTCTCCCCCTGCGTCACACTTCTTCATTCTCTTTGCTAGTAGGGGCGGCACCGCCATCATTACGCACATCTGCATGTCCGTCGTGGGTTCTAACCGCGTATGAACCGTTCGCCGTAGCTAGAACTGACAATTCGGCTTCGTGGTATTCAAGTCCTGCAAAGGCCGGAATGATCGCGTAGGCCATTACGCCAATAATAATAATAATGGGGCCCTTTCTGTTTTAAGTTCGTAGGCTGAAATTTCAGCCTGTCAGCTGTTTGCATTGCATAGCAGTTTTCGAGCAGCTATCAAAGTGAGTATGATGCACAGGTGGGTTTATCCCAAGATATATGAATTTAGAAGGCTGATTTTTATTCCTCCTGTTTCTGGAGGTAGATTTTAAGAGTGTTTTGTGTATTCGTCAAGCATCCCGAAAGTTTGTTTGATCACAAATTTTCACCCATCCTGTCAAAAAGTGATTTTTCTATTTGGTTATAAAAACATGCTATGAGACCACTTGGACTACAAACACTTTGATTCTGGATTCCATCACCAGATCTCTTTAGTGCACCTTGGGATAAATGTAAACACCACCTTGTTTTGCAATTTTTCGAGCAGGTACTCGAATCTACTTCTAGCTTTCCCGTCAAACATTGCGAGGGTTGCGAGTAGTATCTTCTGCTCGAAATCTTATGGTATTTTAAATAATCTTTGTTTTTTATTCATTATTTATTTTTCTGTGGTGTTATTCGTCAAAAAGATCACTATTTCAATTTTGAAGATTTTTTTTCTAGATATGATGTCGAAATTCCGGTGTTTAGTATGCTACAAATCTCGCTGTTATAATTATAGCCCCTCGAGAGCAGGTATAACCAGTGTTGTTAATTGTCGACATTTTTTTATGATATTTGCAGTAAGCGGGTGTCAAAATCATTTTTTTATCATGATATTCATGGTTACCATGACACGACTTTCCAAAAGCGACAATCATTTGTGCAATAACAATCAATGCTTTTGCGATCACATGATTGCAAAAAATGTAGAATGAATGTCATTTGACATTTTTCATGAGACGCCAGAACTGCTTAATCGTGCATTTATCGATACTTAGCCATTAGACCACTTGATATTTTCACTCAGTCAACCAGGAAATGGTGTTATCTTACAGAAGTATAGAAATTCACGCGAAAACATGAAAAAGGACCCATTTTCGATGAAGATTTCATCGTTCACTTAAGGTACGGCAAAATAAAAAGTCAAATGATTGTAGCAGAAAAATATTATCGTGTCAAGTGATATTTTTTTCCGCGATTGTCGAATGAATGCTTCAAAAAGTATCATTTTGTAAAAATTTATGTCGACGACTATCACCGTTCGCAACACTGGGTATAACTGCTAAAACTAGGGGCGTGAAAATTGCCAAGGCTCGCAAGCTCTTTAATGTGAGGGCTCTGGGGCTGTGAACTTGTATGACGTGCGAGCCCCCGCGTGCCCTCGCAAATCGCTGTCAATTGCATGGCGGTTTGAGGCTAGAATAATCTAGACTGAAAATTGCAGGCTAGTTTTGCCTGCGGTTTTGTATGGAGTGTTTACATGATTTCAGCCTCCAACTGTCAAACTCCATACAAAAAACTGACAAGAATCGTCAAGGGCCTCTATAAGAATAAGAACTTCGCATAAGAGTGCACACCCGGGGAAGAATGTGTTTTGACTTTGTTGCTGCAGGATCTACCGCTACGGTGCGACAAATAAACGGAATGCAATCGACCAAAACATGAACCTACCGATCCAAACCCATTCCAAGGCATTGCCGGTCAAACGGCGTCATGATACCGACTCCAACTCAACAAGCCACCAGATTTGGACGGA